>NW_026427562.1:3608-4363 GCF_001194135.2 Octopus bimaculoides
GAAAGAACGAACGTAGGAATGAACGAATGAACGTAGGAAAGAAAGAACGTACGTAGGAAGGAAAGAACGAACGTAGGAAGGAAACAACGAACGTAGGAAGGCAAGAACGAACGTAGGAACGAACGAACGAACGTAGGAAGGAAAGAACAACGTACGAAGGAACGTAGGAACGAACGAACGAACGTAGGAAGGAAAAAACGAACGTAGGAAGGAAAGAACGAACGTAGGAAGGAAAGAACGATCGTAGGAAGGAAATAACAACGTCGGAAGGAACGTAGGAACGAACGAACGAACGAACGTAGGACGGAAAGAGCGAACGTCGGAAGGAAAGAACGAACGTTGGAACGAAAGAATGAACGTAGAAAGGGAAGAACGAACGTAGGAAGGAAAAAACGAACGTAGGAAGGAAAGAACGAACGTAGGAAGGAAAGGACGAAGTTAGGAACGAAAGAACGAACGTAGGAATGAAAGAACGAACGCAGGAAGGAAAGAACAACGTAGTAAGGAATGTAGGAACGAACGAACGAACGTAGGAAGGAAAGAACGAACCAAGGAAGGAAAGAACGAACGTAGGAACGAACGAACGAACGTAGGAAGGAAAGAACGAACGTAGGAAGGGAAGAATAACGGAGAAAAGAAAGAACGAACGTAGGAATGAAAGAACGAAAGTAGGAACGAACGAACGAATGTAGGAAGGAACGTAGAAACGAACGAACGAACGTAGGAAGGATAGAGCGAACGTAGGAAGGAAAGAA
>NW_026427563.1:0-253 GCF_001194135.2 Octopus bimaculoides
TACATACATACATACATACATACATACATACATACATATACATAAATACACACACACATACATACATGCATACATACATACACACACAAATATGTATGTGTGCATTTATGCATATACATATATATCCATATATATGTATATATGCGTGTATGTATATATGTATATATATATGTATCCATGTATGTATATTATATGTATATATATGTATAGACATATGTATGTATATATGTATATATGTATGTACATATATATA
>NW_026427564.1:0-411 GCF_001194135.2 Octopus bimaculoides
GCTCAATGAAACAGATATGCATACAATTTCTTGTACATTGTGAGGACATTGTTACACAAACTAAGCTAATTGTTCCAGAATCAACTTGTCATCTTCTATTGAAAGAACTGACCAGCTGTATAGATGTAAACATATTTCTTCTTCTTTCTCTTTTCCATTGACACACCTTTCAGATACACAGGCACACACACACAAACACTCTCTCACTTTCTCCCCATTCCTCACCCTCTTTTACTATCCTATACACCCCACATTACTTTTTCCCCTCTCTCTCTCCACCCCTACACACTCAATAATACTATAAAAAGAGACGAATCCCTTCAAAAGAAATTTAAATCTGAAGAATCTATTAGAGTAGTTTAAAGCGCTAATATATGATTTATAAAAACATGTGACATTAATAAAAATCTG
>NW_026427565.1:0-474 GCF_001194135.2 Octopus bimaculoides
TATCTCGTTCCCAAATTATCAGAAATCGAATATAAATATATATTAAAACAATACTAAAACCTAACAGTATTAAATACGACACACATACACGAATAAAGGTGATAAAATCTAAAAAAGCGATATGAGTGAAGTCGAATGAAGAAAAATATATGGAATAAATTAATGCATAATAAAGGCGACTATAGGCAATAGAGCTAAAATAATATAAATATATAAAAACACAAGAGTATAAATATAAAAAAAATAATGTGTAAGGTAGCCAGAACATTGTCCATTCAAGCCCATCTCCACGATAGTGTCAAAGGATGCTACTTCACATTGTTAATGTACAATCCACGAAGGAAATCCAAAGGCAACACCTTTTCCTCAGGAGAAAACTTACAAAGGCTTCACATTTTAGGTCATCACCTTTTATTCGTGTATCTACTCTTTTACACTTTTACTCTTTTACTTGTTTCAGTCATTTGACTGCGG
>NW_026427566.1:0-419 GCF_001194135.2 Octopus bimaculoides
ATATATATATACATATATATATATACATACATATATATACGTATATATATGTATATTCAAGATTAGTATCAGTACTTTGTAAGAGATGATTAAAAGTTTGGAAATGGTCAAAGAAATTCGTAAAATGTCCAGTTGACTGTATTCCAAGCATTAGGCTCTACCGACTATTGAATGGGAGCTTTGCCAGGAAATATGTTGAATGCAATTACTGAACTGATGCATCATTTTATATACATAGTTCTTTATTTGCGATATGTTTACACATATATTCATTGCTATATGTATATATATTAAAACACTGACACATTACAGCGAGCATCCGAAAATGACTGTGTATACGTACGAACTGCTCTATGCTGTACACACACTCACAGAAATATATATATACTATCTATCTATCTATCTATCTATCTATCTAT
>NW_026427567.1:0-258 GCF_001194135.2 Octopus bimaculoides
AGCATCGTCATCATCATCACCATCATTCTTATCATCATCATCATCATCATCATCATAACCATCATCATCATTGTCATCATCAACAACAACGCCAGCATCATCGTCATCATTATCATCGACATCATCATCGTCATCATCATAGTTTCCTTCATCATTATCATCAAAACCACCACCACCACCACCATAACCGCCACAGACGCCATTATGAACGTCTTTGCGTTCTGAGTTCAAATTCCGCCGAGGTCGACTTTGCCTTTC
>NW_026427568.1:0-227 GCF_001194135.2 Octopus bimaculoides
ATATGTCACATGTTTTTATAAATCATATATTAGTGCTTGCATCTATTCTAGTAGACTCTCCAGATTTAATTAAACCTGGAGAGTCTAATTAATTAGATCTAATTAATTAAATCTGGAGAGTCTACTAGAATAGACGCAAGCGCTAATATATGATTTATAAAAACATGTATATATGACTTGTAAAAACATGTGACATATTAATAAAAATCTGTAAATGTACAACCATC
>NW_026427569.1:0-255 GCF_001194135.2 Octopus bimaculoides
TACCCATATGCATACATGTAAATATATACATACATATATTTATACATATACATATATATTCACATACATTTATACATATACATATATACACATATACATACAGATACATACATATATATACATATATACACTTATATAGATACATATATATGCATACATATAGATACATATATACACATATACATATTTATATACACATATATATATACACATATACATATACACAGACATATATACACATATGCATATATATAT
>NW_026427569.1:345-456 GCF_001194135.2 Octopus bimaculoides
CATACATATATACACATATATATAGACATACATATATACATACATATATATATACACATCCATATATACATATATATATACACATACATATATATATACATATATATACAC
>NW_026427569.1:466-595 GCF_001194135.2 Octopus bimaculoides
TACACATACATATATATATACATATATATACACATACATATATACATACACATATATATACACACATATATACATACACATATATATACACACATATATACACATATATATATATACACACACATATAT
>NW_026427570.1:0-245 GCF_001194135.2 Octopus bimaculoides
CTATCTATCTATCTATCTATCTATCTATTTATCTAACTATCTATCTATTTCTATATCTCAATGCGTGTGAGTATAGCTGTATGTACGTATGTTTCTATGTATGTTTGTATGAGCATATGTATACATGCTTGTATACATGCATGAATGTATATTTAATTGTACATCACTACCTATGTACGTTCGTATGGATGTATGTCCACATATATCAACACATACACACACACACAAATATATATATATATATA
>NW_026427571.1:0-347 GCF_001194135.2 Octopus bimaculoides
AACAATATATTGAAAGAGTAAATATGGAACTTATACATTTAGTAAAGAATAAACTATGAAAAAACAAGTTATAAATAATTTGAAGTTTACTTACAAGGTTTGAGTCAGCTGGAAGCAAGAGCAGAAGACACTTGCCCCAGGTGCCACACAGTGTAGGACTGAACACAAAGTTATGTGGTTGGGAGGCAGCCTTCTTAGCCACAAAGCTATTAGCTTTGGTGAGCTTCGGGCTATGGTAGAAGACACTTGCCCAAGGTGCCACACAAGACTGAACATGAACTTATGTAGTTAGAAAGCAAATTTCTTAACCACAAAGCTATACCTGCACTTATTGGCTTTAAGTAGGC
>NW_026427572.1:0-265 GCF_001194135.2 Octopus bimaculoides
TTCCTCATTATTCTAAAACACAGAAGAGAAAAGAAAAGAAAAGGGACAAAAATAAAATAAAAGAAAGAAAAAAAACAATGAAAAAATAGTTAACAAAAGAAGAAACGAGTTTAAAAAACCGAAGTTAAAATATAAATTAGTAAATGTTGGTCTTTTTTTTTTGTTGTTGTTGTTATATATTTATAATTGCCTTACAAACGTTCAGTTAAAATTCACCGTTCGATACTTCAGATTATCCTATTTTTTGTATTATTGATCTAAAATC
>NW_026427573.1:0-219 GCF_001194135.2 Octopus bimaculoides
ATATATATATATATATATGTATATATATATATGTATATACATACACATGTATGTATATTTACATTTATACAAACGTGTATATATATTTATATGTATACATACACGTGTATATATGTATATATATATATAAATATATATACATATATACAAATGTATATGTGTGTGTGTATATATATATATATACATATATACATGTGTATGTGTGTATATATATGTACA
>NW_026427574.1:0-291 GCF_001194135.2 Octopus bimaculoides
GCTCAGATTGACTGATGCCAGAATGAGTTGTGGGCTTCCTGTGACTGTTGATGAGAACAGAGCGTCGTGAACGGCACGGCTGGATTGAAACGTCCGTCAATGAATGAAGCGTCCGACATCGTCCTTGACATTAGTTCTAGCAGTAGTCGGTAGACGACGATGACGATGATGATGATGATGAGGAGGAGGAGGAGGGGGAGGAAGTGGAGGAAGAGGAGGAAGAGGAAGAGGAGGAGGAGGAAGGGGATAACAGTAATGATGACGGTGATGGTGACGGTGATGATGATGATG
>NW_026427575.1:0-284 GCF_001194135.2 Octopus bimaculoides
ATGTGTATGTATGTGTGCATGTATGTGTGTATGTATGTATGTATGTGTGTGTATGTATGTGAGTATGTATGTACGTGTGTATGTATGCATACACACACACGCACAGACACACACACTTATGTATATACATATATATGGATATGTGTGTATCAGGATGAAGTGGTTTATAAGTATACACACACTCACACACAAATATATATATATATGTGTATATATCTATACACACATACACACACACACACACACACATATATACGTATATATATACACACACACAAAAACGC
>NW_026427575.1:294-416 GCF_001194135.2 Octopus bimaculoides
CACACACACACACATATATACGTATATATATACACACACACAAAAACGCACATATAGATAGATAGACAGACAGATAGGCAGACAGGCAGGCAGGCAAGCAAACAGACAAAGGTATATAAAGA
>NW_026427575.1:426-539 GCF_001194135.2 Octopus bimaculoides
ATAGGCAGACAGGCAGGCAGGCAAGCAAACAGACAAAGGTATATAAAGATCACACAAATTTAATATGTGTGTGTGTGTATGTATGTATGTATGTATGTATGTATGGATGGATG
>NW_026427576.1:0-485 GCF_001194135.2 Octopus bimaculoides
GTCCCCCCCCCTCCTCACCGGCACCAACACCACACTAAGTTAAAGCGGCACCAATTGCAAGAACCAGAACCAGTAAGCTAAAAACAAGCGTTCTGATGCCAGTTCAATTATCGATTTTCCTCAGCAATGACCTACATATCAACCATTTTAGCTCGTGACTTCAGTCACATGACTGCTTTCACATTCACGTGCTTTTCTCTCGGGGAACAACAACAACAACAACAACAACATCAACGGCAAATAAGTCAAAAAAAGTGTTATATAAAGTAAAAACATGAAATAATTAGCAGGAAGAGATAGCATAATAATGATAATGATGATAATAATAATAATAACAATAATAATAATGATAATAATAATAATAATAATAATAATAATAGTAATAATAATAATAATAATAATAATAATAATAATAATAATAATAATAATAATGATAATAATAATAATAATAATAATAATAATAATAATAATAAACATAGGAACTA
>NW_026427577.1:0-245 GCF_001194135.2 Octopus bimaculoides
TACACACACACACATATATATATATATATACATACTCATACAAACACGCATACATACACACATAGTCACAAATATGTATACATATTCATATATACATACATGCATGCCGACATACATATATACACACATACACAGATACATACATACATACCTACATGCATGCATACATATATACATGCATACATGCATGCATACATGCATGTATGCATGTATGCATGCATACATGCATACATGCATACATACAT
>NW_026427578.1:0-229 GCF_001194135.2 Octopus bimaculoides
CGCGCGGGGGGGGGGTTGTGTGTGTGCATATATAGATAGTAAGGAATGGCGAGAAAGGAGAGAGATGCATATATACATACATATATATCAACACACACAAACACACATATCAGTGCTTTGAAACTGGAATGACGAGATAAGTATTCAATACATAAACACATACACACACACATATACCTATACATTGATACATACATACATACATACATACATACATACATACATACAT
>NW_026427579.1:0-147 GCF_001194135.2 Octopus bimaculoides
CGTACACTTAGTAGGTACCCAGGGTTTGAACTAATAAGATTAATTGTTCACAAATGTTGTTATCTTTATGAGGCTATACATCACAAATATGACAACAAAAGATATTATATATATATGTGTGTGTATATACATATATATATATATATA
>NW_026427579.1:157-416 GCF_001194135.2 Octopus bimaculoides
TATATATATATATATATATATATATATATATATATATATGTTGTATTGAAAGAGGGATGTGTACTTTTTCAGCCATAAAATATAACCTCGGATAATGTTATCAAATGGTATGTTCTTCTCAGCAATATGAACAGTAGCAGAGACGCTTTCGACATTTCTATGTCCTCCGCTTAATGTAATCAACTGGTTTATTGCTAATTAAATAGCTTCTTCCAACTGTTATCTAAACAACCCAATTTATACGCCATTTCCACTATGT
>NW_026427580.1:0-234 GCF_001194135.2 Octopus bimaculoides
ACAGAGACAGAGACAGAGACAGAGACAGAGACAGAGAGAGAGAGAGAGAGTTAGCGGTTCTAGTAACCGACTAAGGGATAAAATATCCGTATATACTATCGGTATCCGTTATCTGTATTATTCCCGGGTATTGGTGTTGCGGCACACCATGCATGTAGAGTGCAGATAACTGTCTCTCCCTCTCCTCATCTCACTCTCTCTCTCTCTCTCTCTCTCTCTCTCTCTCTCTCTCTC
>NW_026427581.1:0-462 GCF_001194135.2 Octopus bimaculoides
TATGTATGTATGTGTATGTATTAACATGTGTACGTATAGGCAGACAGATAGACGTACATATGTTTACATTGACATACAGGTACACAATACACATTAATATAATAAAAATACATTCATGATTGCTAGGATAGAAAAAAAAAGATTTGTGTTGGGTGCGCTGAGAATGATATACATGGCGGAACGGAATAAGATATAAATAAGAGGTATGGTAAACATTGGTATGCTTTGCGCGTCATGGTGAGTAGTGATGGGGGGAGTGTACGTTGGGAGGAGGAGATCGGTGGGAAGGGGAAGGTAAGTGATAAGGAGAGAGGTGATAGGGACAGTGCACATGTGAGAGGGAAAGAGCGGGGAATGAGGTGTGTGAGTGCCGAGGTGGAGAGTCAGGCAGGTAAGAAGCGAGAGGTGAAGGAGGGTTTGATTAAAAGATGTGAGAAGAGAAAGATAATATAGAGAGAGGTG
>NW_026427582.1:0-228 GCF_001194135.2 Octopus bimaculoides
TATATATATCCACACATGCAATTTATATATATACACAGTATATGTGTGTATACATACACAGTATATATATAATCATATATATATCCACACACATATAGTATATATATATATATATAATCAAATATGTACATACACTTATCGCTTATATGTATAAAATCATATATATATATATACTTATGGTTTATATATATATAAACATAATGAGTATATATATATATATATATATAT
>NW_026427583.1:0-342 GCF_001194135.2 Octopus bimaculoides
ATATATATATATATTTATATATATATATATACATATATTTATATTTATATTTATATACATATATATATGTGTACATATAAGTACATATATATATATATGTACATATATATATACATATATGTATATGTACGTATATATATACAAATATGTATATGTACATATATATATATACTCATTAATATATATACACACATATATATATACATGTACACACACATATATATACATATATATATATATACATGTACACACACATATATATACATATATATATATGTACATATATATGCACATATATATTTACATATATATATATATATATATAAATATATATATATATAT
>NW_026427584.1:0-313 GCF_001194135.2 Octopus bimaculoides
CACACACACACACAAACACACACACACATACACACGTAGATATATGTGAATGATATAGTAGAGTGACAAACAAAAAATGATGTGGCGTATATAGTTGCGTGGTGTTTAGTTCAAATTCCAACGGTACCAGTTTCTGTTTAGACTTTCCGATATCGGGAATGCAAGTGCATTATAAAGTGTAACACGCAAACACACTTATGGAAGTACGTGTGTACATGCACATATAACATCAGACATATACATGGGCATGTATATGTATAGTTTATATATAGGTGCAGGAGTGGCTGTGTGGTAAGTAACTTGCTTACCAACC
>NW_026427585.1:0-260 GCF_001194135.2 Octopus bimaculoides
CATCATCATCATCATCCGCCTCCTCCCCCTCCTCGTCATCATTATCATGATCCTCATCATCGTTATCACACAGTAATTTAATTATCATTTTCGTAATATTATTTATAACAATGAAAATAATAGTAATCGCCATCATCGCAATTATTATCCATCCCACATTCTCCAGTTCTTTCCCAATCATCATCATCATCATCATCATCATCATCATCATCTTCATCGTCGTCTTCTTCTTCTTCTTCTTCTTCTTCTTCTTCTTCTTC
>NW_026427586.1:1237-2107 GCF_001194135.2 Octopus bimaculoides
TATATATATATATATACTCGATTTGCGTTTAAAAGTGTGAACAACTAAGTGTACGAGCGGTGGTGGTGGGGGAAGTACGGGTGCGTGATAACGAATCGTCCGGAGCAAATGGTGTCGTTGGAGTCGGCCTTAATTGAATGAAACGAAACAAGTATAGATAAAGGTATTTAATTGCTGTAATTAACCATAAAACAAGTCTTTATCTAGTTGTGAATGAAAATGTGAACTTTATAATTGATACGATTTATCGAGAGCGACCGGGGACGTCTGAGGAGAACCACACCCTTGTAAGAATAATTGAGTGAGGTGGGGGGAGGGCGAGAAAAGGAGTTAGATTAAAAGGAAAATTGGGCCTCCTTACCTTTATAGTGAGTGTTAAGTATATATGCAGAAAAGTGAGACAAGTAAGATGAGTGCGAGAATATGTGTATGTGTAGATAGATATTGAGGAAAGGCGAGAAAGGGTGATTGGGAGGAGAGAAAGTGAGGGGTAAAGGGGAAGTAAGAGAGAGGCAATCAGCAGAGACGGGAGGTGAAAGGAGAGATTGAGAAGACAGAGCGGAGTGAGAAAAGAGGAAGGAGTAGAGGGGGGAGTGAAAAAGACAGACGGAATGAAAGGAGAGGCGGAGTGGGAAGAGAGAGCAGAGAGGGAGAGTGAGAAGCGAGATAAGGAAAGCAGTGAGGGGGGAGTGAGAGGAGAAATAAGGAGAGCCAAGAACAGGAGTGAGTAGAGAGAGAGAGAGGGGGGGGTTGATAAGACAGAAGAAGAGCGCAGAGAGGGAGGGAAAATGAGATATAAATAGTTCAATATATATACATATATATATATATATACATATATATATATATATACATATATATATATATATA
>NW_026427586.1:2247-2826 GCF_001194135.2 Octopus bimaculoides
ACATATATATATATATATATATATATATATATATATATATATGATAGATAGGCAGATAGACAGAGATAAACGACAGATAGTGACATAAACAAACAGACAGACAAATAGATAAATGGATTAAGGAAAGATTTGCGGGAGAGATATCTAGGATAAGACAGATAAAAGTGGACACGGTCGAAGCAGGAAGACAGTTAAAACTACAACCATTGGTTAATGGTGTGCTGGAATTGCGGTTTTCCTTATCGCTCATTGTTGAATGAATATTAAAACGATTTGCACACACAGACAGGCACATATGAGCCTAAGCATGCTGGCATTATATATAAATCTTTATATATATATCATAAGATAGCAGCCATGCTGGAGCACTGCCCTGAATCGTTTTATTTATTTATTAAGCCTGGAACGTGTATCGGTCACTTACGTTATTGAGTTACGAAGGACGTAAACAAAGCAACGCCTGTTGGCCAGCGGTGGAGAAGGACACACGCATGAACCCCCTCCCACACACAGATATATATATATGTATAGAATATATATGCATGTATACACACATATATGTACATACATCTACATGTG
>NW_026427587.1:0-547 GCF_001194135.2 Octopus bimaculoides
CAGCTCCTAGGGTTACGAGACGGCATTTCAGAGAGTACGATAAAAAGGAAAAGTATACACTTCATTAAAATTGCTTTTCAGAATAAAGAGAATTATAATGTTATTTTTAAAAACAATTTTATTCTCTTTATCATTCCACACTTAATATAAATAATTTTGCTTTAAAAACATATCCAATAGAAAATTAACCTTTCATGTTCAACTGTGATATTGCTATCGCAGGGGTGCTAAAATTAATTAAGTATTTCCTAGGGGTGGCGAGACACAAAAAAAGGTTGGGAACCATCGATATAAATAAACAGCAGACGAACTATTAAAAAGCAAGCCGTAACCAGTTTTGTCTTTTCATATAAATGCATGCAAAAGTTATCCCCCTTGCATCTGATAACTGCCTCTTTAACAGTTGACAAAAACTATAGCGTTACTCTATCAGTAACGCAGACTGGGGAAATATGCACATGTGAAATACATGATGACTAATTCAAAACATATATCTCTTCTTATATACTACTACTACTACTACTACTACTACTACTACTACTACTAC
>NW_026427588.1:0-232 GCF_001194135.2 Octopus bimaculoides
ATTTCAAATTCCATCGAGGTCGATGCCTTTCATCATTTCGAGGTCGATAAATTAAGTACCAGATACGGACTGGGATCGATGTAATCGAATAGTCCCCTTCCCAAAAATCTCAGACCTGGTGTCTATAGTAGAAAGGATTATTATTGTTGTTGTTGTTGTTATTATTCTTATTGTTGTTCTTGCTGGTAATACTGTTATTGCTGATGGTATTGGATTTCTTCCTGTGACATGC
>NW_026427589.1:0-463 GCF_001194135.2 Octopus bimaculoides
ATAAGCATATGCATGTATACATACATATATGTACATACCTACATCTACATTTATACATAGATGCATATCGGGGTACAGGACGTTAGAAAAATGAACGGGGACATAAAAACAAAACGGATTTTGTTCACAGACAACAGAATGAACACATAGGAAAACAAACAAGCCACTTATGGAATTATTCCTTCATCAGCTGCCTCTATTCTAAAACTAGGCGTTTCGGAGATAAGGCAGGACGCACTCTTAGAATAGTTTCTTCCTGAGTAGTGAATTAACCCACTAAACAGAGGATTCCAAGGTAGCAAACACAAACCAAGACAGGAAAAATTGGACAGTGAAAACAACATTAAAAAGCCGTAGGGACAAACGCGATGGGATAATGAACGCTAGATGTACTTACATAGCAAGTGACCTGATCTGAGATCGTGTGCTGAAACAGAAACAATTCCAGCGTGTTTGAATATAT
>NW_026427590.1:0-364 GCF_001194135.2 Octopus bimaculoides
ATGCAGGTAGTTTATCCCATCCCCCTCCGACTTTTAGTTCATGCAATTGATAAAACAACATTATTTATAGGATGACCAAATATATACTAGACTGGAGTGAGATAAGTCTATTGGCGAAAACAGTTGTTAACCAGATACAATAACAATTAATGAAATGAATGCAAGAAATATATCATTTACATATTTAGTGAGGCATCCAATTAGAATGGCTCGGATTCCAGAGGTAAAACAACCACAACACGTCATGGTTATTTTGCAGTTACTTACTGGCAATGTATCGCATTTAATCTATAGTATGGCTGTGCGATGACGTAATAAGTAGTTGTAGTAGTAGTAGTAGTAGTAGTAGTAGTAGTAGTAGTAG
>NW_026427592.1:0-466 GCF_001194135.2 Octopus bimaculoides
TACAATATGACTAAAAAGAGAAAGGTTCACACAGACTTCCATTTGGACATGTTGCAAAGTAAACAAAAATATCTAATTCAAGACTGGAGTTCATTTTCATGCCAAACTCAAAATCAAAACTGTGCTGAAACTGAGGATATCTTTTTATTTTTCTCAAATCTATCTAGAAGGGAACATAGAAATGTAGTAAATTTGTATTTCAATGAAACAGAATGGAGAAAGAAACAAGGTGTTAAGAGAGGCAATCATTTATAATTAATCCGTATTATCATGAATATATTTGAGATAAATCAACCTGATTAGTATTTAACTAGAAAGTTTTTCAATAATGTACAATTTGTTAAAGGCAGAAACCATGAGGAATTGTTAGAACCCCATTGGAATCAGTTGTTAAATGTTTCTAACAGTAACTGGCAAAAACAATTTGATTATAGGATAGCAAGAAGGGAATAGATATGGAGTTATC
>NW_026427592.1:512-786 GCF_001194135.2 Octopus bimaculoides
ATGATTTTGTCAGAGGTTACCTGGATGCTATATAACTGCCACTCTTTTTTAATTTAGCTAACGAGAAGTTTAGCACAAGGCTACAGAAAAAAACCCACTGTGATGAATAAAAGATTAATTTCAACACTCAGAATAGAAGTATGATAGTTACATATAAGTATTAACATCAGTGTAAGACTTGAGTAAAAAGTGTTATTTCAAATTTAGAGCTGAGTGTTTTTTCATCAAAAGAAGAAGCTCAGATATTGTGATGTCATTTTGACCATACTACAGT
>NW_026427593.1:0-250 GCF_001194135.2 Octopus bimaculoides
TATATATATATATATATATATATACACACACATATATGAATATATATATAAATATATATATACACACATATATGAATATTTTGGCAGAAGTAACAGAGAAACTCAACAGTAAAGAATTTCATACATCAGTACTTATCAAATTAGCTACAAAACAACAGGTTATAGAGTATATACAGTGATAACTGCATATACACTTGAAACTCTCAGCCCTTGAGTCACTCTGTTACTTCTGCCAATATTGATAACGCAT
>NW_026427594.1:0-381 GCF_001194135.2 Octopus bimaculoides
GAAGAAGAAGAAGAAGAAGAAGAAGAAGAAGAAGAAGAAACAGAAGTAGAAGAATGAGAAGAAGAAGAAGAAGAAGAAGAAGAAGAAAAAAAGAAGAAAAAGAAGAAGAAGCAGAAGAAGAAGAAGAAGAAGAAGAAGAAGAAGAAGAAGAAAGAGAAAAAGAAGTAGAAGAAGAAGAAGGTGAAGAAGCAGCAGAAGAAAAAAGAGGAGAAAAATAAGAAGAAGAGGAAGAAGAAGGAGAAAAGAAGATGAAGAAAAAGAAGAAAAAGAAGGGGTAAAATAAGAAGAAGAGGAAGAAGGAGAAAAGAAGATGAAGAAGAAAAAGAAGAAGAAGAAGGGGTAAAATAAGAAGAAGAGGAAGAAGGAGAAAAGAAGATGAAG
>NW_026427595.1:0-526 GCF_001194135.2 Octopus bimaculoides
ATGTATGTATGTATGTATGTATGTATTTATTTAAGTTCCTCTTCATGGATTTCAAACCGGTCGCAAACAAAGCGACAAGACTTTTCGAGTTCAGATACATCCCAGGGTTTATAAATATGTGGTTGAGTCAGAGCGTTCATATATATATATATAGATGTACAGATATGGAGATGCAAATAGGAAAAATAGAACTCAAAATATGAGTATATGTGTATTTCTATTAACATTTAACGGAAGCAAATGAGTGACTCAAGGTCACTCATCACTTGGCACTTATCAAGTGCCCACTCACGAAACTCGCAGACCTTGAGTCACTCTGTTCCTTCCGCTAAATGTTAATAAATATATATATATAGATGTAAGTATCTGCAGATGTGTGTTGTGTGAACGAACATATTTTATTCGTGCTTAGTTGTGTGTGTGTGTGTGTGTGGGGGGGGGCTGTGTTGTTAGAAGCTTGCTTCCCAACCACATGATTCCGGGTCCAGTCCCACTGCGTGGCACCTTGGGCAAGTGTCTTCCACTA
>NW_026427596.1:0-448 GCF_001194135.2 Octopus bimaculoides
TGACAGATTCATATATATTACTTATGTATAAATATAAATAGATTGATTGGCAGGTCCTGCAGAAAAAAAAATAGCTAAGAATATGTAGATTTAAATTTGAAGAAGGAAAAGTGGTAATGGCAGAAATTTAGGGGCTTGGATAAAATGACTAAATCTATGTAAAATTTAAAACTTAACTGCACACAGGCATGTAGTAATGAGTAACTGCGAAATGGATGTGGAAATGTCTCTTAACTTGAATAGAATTTATAATTAAATTAATGAATATGGTGTATACAAGAAATTAGTAAGATGTAATTAGAAAAATGTTGGATGCTTCGATAATGGAAAAAGTAGCGAAGAGCGCATTGGCTACATAACGTCATAATATGTTAACAAAAGATAACACACTGACGCAATAGAAGCACGTAGTGTATTTAAAGTATGCACAGAAAAATGCTGATATATA
>NW_026427597.1:0-433 GCF_001194135.2 Octopus bimaculoides
CAAAAAAATAAACAAGAAAAAATTAATAAATATTAACAATGATGACAACAGCAATTATTAATGAATGACTTTGAATTGACTTGACTTATATATATATATATATATATGTGTGTATATATATTTGTGTGTATATATATATATGTATATATATATAATTTTTTTTATTCCTGTGTAGTATTTAAATGATGGACATCTTGGAATGTATGTTTGTTTGTTTATTTTTTTTTTAGAGGAAACAAAAGGAAGTAAAAAGAAATGAAAAATGTGCAAATATATATATATACACATATATATGTAAATATATATATATATATATGTGTGTATATATAGTCATACATGTACATAAATATGTTTATATATTTATATATATGTTCAAATTTTCCTTGAACATGAATATATATGCATATATATGTATGTATATATATGTATGTAT
>NW_026427598.1:0-222 GCF_001194135.2 Octopus bimaculoides
TGTGCGCCTCTTTGTAGACAGAGAGCTATATATTCGTACAAACATATAGTATATAGACAATATGTAGGCAGATTTGTGTGTTCATATATGCGGCGAGCTGCCAGGATCGTGAGTGGAGTGGGCAGGACAAAATGTTTGACGCCATTTTCTCTCTCTTTGTGATCTGAGTTCAAATTCAGCCGAAATCAAAAGTTTGCTTCCATTTTTCCTGGGTCGAGAAAA
>NW_026427599.1:0-364 GCF_001194135.2 Octopus bimaculoides
GATTATATATATATATATATATATATATATATATATACACTCATGTATTACTACTATTATAGTAATAATAAGTCGTGAGGAAATACAACACAGGCGGTACTACAACACTATACGTGATTGTGTAGACAAAACAGTTAACATGTGGTTTGAGATCAGGTATCAGATAAAACTGTTTGTCGTAAAAGAAGCGACAGTATCAACGCTTAATTAAGAAAAGCCGCCATGCGTATTGCGAGACTCAACAAAACGTAACGCAATGACCTTGGTTCCTAATGACTATCATATGCTCGCCAACGATAAGTATACGGCGGACGCTCTTGTTAGCACACACACACACACACACACACACACACACACACATTTC
>NW_026427600.1:0-280 GCF_001194135.2 Octopus bimaculoides
ATATATATATGTATGCACGTATAGATATACGTGTGTATGCTGTGTGAGTGTGTGCTGTGTGTGTGAGTGTGTGTGTGAGCGTATGTATAAGTATATGCATGTATGTAGATTATATGTATATAAATATATGTATTTATGTACAAGCGTATGTGTATAAATCTATGTCCGTATGTAGATGTACATATATATAAATGTATCTACGTGGATGTATGTGTATATAGAAGTATAAATATATGTGTGCGTATGTATATGTATATACATATATATATATATATATATA
>NW_026427601.1:0-304 GCF_001194135.2 Octopus bimaculoides
TCTCTTTGGTTGACAGGAACCACTCTGTTCTGCTCATGCGCGGTAAGCAATGCTATTTTCCACACAGCCACTCATGACAAAATACAGACAAATTAAAAGACTTACATACATACCATTCTTACATGCTTAAATAAAACTGCAATATGATAAACTTAATACAATATGATAAACTTAAGTAGAATAGAATATACCAATATATTTCTATTTATATATGGACACATATACACTGCCAATGTACATTATTACTTTTATTAGTGGGGGCGCAATGGCCCAGTGGTTAGAGCAGCGGACTCGCGGTCATAGG
>NW_026427602.1:0-156 GCF_001194135.2 Octopus bimaculoides
TGCTCCAGCATGGCCGCAGTCAAATGACTGAAACAAGTAAAGGAATAAGGAGAGTCTGTGTGGTAAGTAGCTTGCTTACCAACCACATGGTTCTGGGTTCAGTCCCACTGCGTGGCACCTTGGGCCGAGCAAAGCCTTGTGAGTGGATTTGGTAGG
>NW_026427602.1:166-323 GCF_001194135.2 Octopus bimaculoides
ACTGCGTGGCACCTTGGGCCGAGCAAAGCCTTGTGAGTGGATTTGGTAGGCCGAAACTGAAAGAAGCCCGTCGTATATATGTTTGTGTGTTTGTGTTTGTCCCCACAACATCGCTTGACGACCGATGCTGGTGTGTTTACATCCCCGTAACTTAGTG
>NW_026427603.1:0-348 GCF_001194135.2 Octopus bimaculoides
CGCGAGCAGTTTCAGCTGCTTTACGTCCTTTTTTGAAGTTGAATAGCAAAGTTACTCGAATAACGCGCTTTGACATTTCCATTTCAGACGGTTGTAACAATGGTGAAAAAAATATCAATGTTAAACTATTGATGCATTTAGGTAAAGTGTATGTCTGTATTATAAGAGAATTGCAAAAAAAAAAAAAATGTTAAAAAAATTCAAAATTCTGCAAAAATCCGGCCAAATTCTTCATGGTTCAAAACGTTGCTTACTTTTTACGCAACCTGATATATTTACATGCATATATATGAGTATGCATGTATATATATATATATATATATATATATAAAAGATAATAAGAGTGAA
>NW_026427605.1:0-614 GCF_001194135.2 Octopus bimaculoides
GTGTGTGTGTGTGTGTGTGTGTGTGTGTGTGTGTTTATGAAAATAGATGTTAAGGTGCTTATGCGCATGCGTATTTGCATGTCGTCCGAGAATGTGCGTGCGTGTATGAACCTGTACTTATGTGTATTGTAACTGTGCACATAACAGTGAGTGTGTGCATGTGTAGAGGTGTGATTGTATGTATGACTATATACATTTATGTATGTGAGAGAATGTGTGATCATGTGTGTGTCTGTGATTGTGAGTGTGAGCATGTATTTATGTATGTATGTATGTATGCGAGAGAGAGAAAACGTATATGTGTGTGCGTGTTGTACTTAAATACTTGAAGGACAGATTCAATACCATAATTCCAGCCATCACGCAATCTCAGAAGCCTTATATCTGTCTAAAATTTATATCCAAGTATTATAATAAAAGGAACATGCTGCTACTACTACTGTTGAAGTCGTTTAACCTCAGGTTAAATACCCACCCCACCGGACGTGCAGACCTATGAAAAAGGAGCGTTCCTATTGTGACCCCTCCGTATTTTATTCAGACATAGTGTATTGTCACTCGTAATTTGTTGCTGTTGGCACTCCGTCGCTTACGACGACGAGGGTTCCAGTTGA
>NW_026427606.1:0-228 GCF_001194135.2 Octopus bimaculoides
AGTCGAACAAATCGACCCCAGGACTTATTCTTTGTAGGCCTAGTACTTATACTATCGGTTTATCTTGCTAAACCGCTAAGTTACGGAGATGTATTCACACCAACATCGGTATATATATATAACAAATTAAAAAGCGGAGAGGCTTATTAGCAATTAGACCCTAACGGCAAAATTAATATGGGTCGCAGAAGTGACAGAGGGTACAGACTAGCACCTTTTGTGATCTCT
>NW_026427607.1:0-111 GCF_001194135.2 Octopus bimaculoides
CGTATGTACACAACTACATACCTACCTACATTCTCACCTATACATATACATGTACATAAATACACACACACAAATAGATGTACACACACGCACACATACTTATACATGCAT
>NW_026427607.1:121-234 GCF_001194135.2 Octopus bimaculoides
CACACATATACATATACCCACACATATACATACACATATATACACACATACACATACATACATACATATACATACACATATACATATACATACATCCATATAGATATCCACAT
>NW_026427608.1:0-352 GCF_001194135.2 Octopus bimaculoides
ATCTGGAGCTAAACAACAATGACAAATGATGTTTGTCATGAAAGAAGAATCTTAATAGCCATTATTCTGTACACACAAACACAAAAATTCTCCAGACATTTAGCTGTTATTTTTAGCCTATCGCGTTTCGCGGCGAGGGCTTCATATGCTGTGACCCTTCTGCAGTTTCACTATAAATCTATGCATGCGGAAACAGACAAAACGGTCCTACATTTTCACTATTAGACAGCGGGATGGGGTGACGATGTGTGTGTGGATCAATTTTGGAGTTTTTTATAAAAAAAATTCGAAATTAAAATTTGTTCGGTGGACATTGGAATTAGACACTGAGGGAAAATGGCTGTAACTTTTT
>NW_026427609.1:0-204 GCF_001194135.2 Octopus bimaculoides
ATATATATATATATGCATATATATATTTATGTATGTATATATATGCATATATATGTATGTATATGTATGTATATGTATGTATGTATATATGCATATGCTAGAGAAAGGTCACTTAAAAAATTCTCAAAGAATGTATATGTATGTATATGTATGAATATATATGTATATATATATACGTGTGTGTATATATATATATATATATAT
>NW_026427610.1:0-230 GCF_001194135.2 Octopus bimaculoides
ACGTAGGTATGCACACACCTGTACGTATATATGCATATACTCATTTATTAGTTGTTTATATACATAAATAATCTGGAAAGCCATCATAGAAAATCGTTACTCAGAGTTTTACATTTCCGTTCGTCAAAAACTTGTGTGTGTGTGTGTGTATGCATGCATTTATTGTTGTTTGTCTCCCCCCTCTCTCTCACTCTATCTATCTATCTATCTATCTATCTATCTATCTATCT
>NW_026427611.1:0-788 GCF_001194135.2 Octopus bimaculoides
ATATATATCGTGGCAGGTAAGCGAACAGATAAGTATTTGTTTGACACTCAAGAAAAAATGGAAGAAGCCTTTGACGTTTCGAGCCTACACTCTTTACAGAAAGGAATGAGGAGAGAAAATTGATGGGGAGAGGGGAAATAAAGACAAAAAGCGTGCCCGGATAAACGGTTGCAGATACGTATATACACTTATGTGATGTATTGTCATATGTGTGTGTGTATTCTCTTTATTCTCTGACTTTTTCTATCAACTTCTGTATATCAACATTTTTTTTTCTTCCGTCCTTTCGCTTTTCCTTTATTCATCCTCAATCGGTCTTTCTTTTCCATCATTCCCCTTTTATTTCTTACTGCCTCTATGGAACTACAGAGAATCCAATCCAAACATTATACATTTGAAGTAATAAAGTGTACACCAGTACTTTCCACTCAGATTCCAAACAATCAATTAAACTCTTTCTCCCACCAACACTCTTAATCTCCCCTCTATCTCTCTATCTCGCTCTCTCCCTTTCTCTGTGACACTAACAACCTATCCTTCTATTTCTTTTAACCTCCCCACCACTAAATCTACTTAGTATCAATGACAAAAAACAATTTAGTTAGAAACTCAATGCTACCGCAAAGTTCACAAGAGTATCTTTAGAGCATTCAACTTATGTCCCCTCACTGTAATATATGTGTGAGTGTGTGTGTGTTTGTGTAATTGTGTAAATATGTATATACATATATATATAAGTATATATGCATCATATATTTACATACATACGTATATATATATATATATAT
>NW_026427612.1:0-353 GCF_001194135.2 Octopus bimaculoides
TATATATACACACACACACTCACACATATATATATATTTTGTACAGTTATATATATGTTTATATACATGTATATATATATTTACATATCTATATATCAATATGTATGCATATATAATCAATCAATCTATCTAAATATACATGTATACACATGGATAAATTTCTACACTATTAGACAGGTACACATTAATACCTACACACACACACACACACGCACATATACACACGTATGTGTTTATATGTATGTATACATAGATATATAATAGTATACACATATATATACATACACATGTATGAACTATCTCGATTACTGCGACCACCTTAAAGCCTTGAAACTCTACTCTCCAGCACCGCT
>NW_026427613.1:0-531 GCF_001194135.2 Octopus bimaculoides
CCTGCACACTGTGCTCAGGCTCAGGAGGACCAAACGGATCACCAAGACAGGGCAGATGCCACCAGTGCTGTAGCCACTGATGAAGGATGCAATGACCATGTTGAATACAGTCAACGCTGCACCACAAACGACAAAGACAGGTGAACAGACAAGAAGACGGTAAACACAAACAGGCTTCAAGCCCTAACACGTCACACTGAGAAAAAGAAAAAGAAACAGATCTGTAAATTCTACCTAAATGGTACCTGCTGGCACGGGGAAAAGGGACGAAACTGGAAATTTGCCCATCCCAAACACCACCAGCTAAACGAGGTAGATAACCACTTACAACAAAATAAGCGGGAGCGCAGAAAAGGGAAACCATAAAGCTTAAATCTACGTACACAAAATCCACCGAATACCAACAGGATTCACAAAGAGAGAAGTCCGTATATTTCTTCTGCTCCCAAAAAAAGGCTATATGCAGAGGCTGTACGGACTGTACTAAGTCATTTTATGTCAACCATACAAGACATATGCACCAAATACGTG
>NW_026427614.1:0-244 GCF_001194135.2 Octopus bimaculoides
GGCATATAAGCCTTCGACAGACAAAAATGGATAATTATGCATGGGAATCGAACCCATACCTCTTAGTTTCACTATTAAGTGTGCTGACCGATTACACCAACTTACCCACCAATTTCTTTCCATTAAATTTAGAGGAATGAAAATTCTGTAAATATAGTTATAAGCTTAAGTTTGTGAGCATACACCATATATTGGCTATAGAAAATAGTCTAATATTGGGGCATATAACCCCTCAACAGAAAAA
>NW_026427615.1:0-283 GCF_001194135.2 Octopus bimaculoides
AACTAGAAAAGCACTCGGAGAGCGCAGACCTCCGCCAAGCAGCTCATTTTCATCCATATACACGCATACTGAAAATCGCCCAATTTCCCAAACCAACGCCGGCAAAAACATAACCTCCTTGGCGGGGTTAAAAAATAGCCATATGATTTTTTAAAAAACCTTTAAAAACAGAAATCATCAGAAGCAGTTATAATATATCAATGACAACAGCAAGCGGTGTTTCACAGCGGCGTTGGAGGGAGCAAAGCCTGAGATTTTTGAGTCGATCCCAATAGTCAAGGCT
>NW_026427616.1:0-462 GCF_001194135.2 Octopus bimaculoides
ATGTATGTACCGACGTACCTACGTACGTATGTATGCATGTATGTTTGTATGCACATTCGTGTGTACTGAACCCTCTTTAAGGCATTTAATAAGCTGTCGGGTTCGCAATGAGGGAAGTTTCACTTGAAGTGTCATTTCTTGTTAAGTCTTCCCAGTAAAAAGTTAAACTATTTATTTCGCTTCGTTGTTCTTGAAGATATACGAAGGTACACGGAAGTAAGAGATACGGGTAGGGAACCTGTAAGTAAAAATTAAACGGTTAAATATACACGTTTGCGTATATATGTTGCAAGAGACAGCCGCTTTGCCTGGAGGTTTCAACTACTTCAAATGTCTTTTTTTGTAA
This sequence comes from Octopus bimaculoides, assembly GCF_001194135.2. Classification (NCBI taxonomy): domain Eukaryota; kingdom Metazoa; phylum Mollusca; class Cephalopoda; order Octopoda; family Octopodidae; genus Octopus; species Octopus bimaculoides. The sequence continues at coordinate 347 of NW_026427616.1, forward strand.
GCTATACAATAAAATATAGGAGTGCGTTGTAACTGTTTCTGAATAAAGCAATAACGATAATATTACTAATAAAATCAATAATAATAATAATAATAATAATAATAATAATAATAATA
>NW_026427617.1:0-219 GCF_001194135.2 Octopus bimaculoides
TATATATGTGTGTATGTATGTGTGTGTGTGAGTGTGTGTGTGTTTATATGTATGTATATATATATATGTCTGTGTGTGTGTGTGTATGTATGTGTACATATATACACATGCATATATATATACATGTATATATATACACACGCAAAGCACACACATACACATACATACATGCATACATACACACACATACATATATGTGTGTGTGTGTGTGTGTGTGTG
>NW_026427618.1:0-223 GCF_001194135.2 Octopus bimaculoides
TACATACATACATACTTACGTACGTACATACATACTACGTACACGCATGCGTACGTGCATACATATATACGTACGTACATACATACTTACGTATGTACATACATGCGTACGTCCATACAAACATACATATATACATACGTACATGCATACATACATGCATACTTATATACATACATACGTACTTTCGTACATACGTACATAATGCGTACGTACATACCTACAT
>NW_026427619.1:0-205 GCF_001194135.2 Octopus bimaculoides
GTAAGCAAGCTACTTACCACACAGCCACTCCTGCGCCTATGTATATAAATTATGTATATAAATTATATGTGATTATGTAAAAAATGTAAATTCTATATACTTCAGTGTATACATTTGTGTATATATGTGTGTGTGTATGTGAATATGTATGTATCTATATATGTGTGTGTGTATAGATAGATAGATAGATAGATAGATAGATAGA
>NW_026427620.1:0-278 GCF_001194135.2 Octopus bimaculoides
CACATGCACACACATTTATATAGTGTACATATATGTATGAATATATATAATTCCCACACCAACAGTAAAAAAATATGGCCGCCCCAATTGCGGGACTTGCGTCAAACTTATTGAAGTCACAACATACAAATTCAAATCAGGACAGATTGTTACTATAAAATATCATTTTACATGTTCTTCAAATGATTTAGTATACGCTATTAAAGGTCAAGGATGTAACGAAGATTACATAGGTCAAACAAAGCTTACTCTCAGAAATAGACTGACCATTCACCGAC
>NW_026427621.1:0-240 GCF_001194135.2 Octopus bimaculoides
ATAGATAGATAGATAGATAGATAGATAGATAGATAGATAGATACTCACATTGACACATAAAAACATGCATGCATGATTATGCAAGTGTATTTTGAAACATGTATGTGCGTGTATATGTGAGCTGTTGTATTTGAGTTTTGTTGCTTAATAGCGATACTGCATGTTAATCATTGTCGTTTCGTTTAACCTCTGTTAGCCAATTTAATGTTGAGCCTTTCATATTTTTCCGTCAGTTAGTTT
>NW_026427622.1:0-473 GCF_001194135.2 Octopus bimaculoides
GAAGCAAAAGGCTTACATTCTGTACCATTAGGATGCGTATAAATGAATGAGAGAGCGACAAGTAAGGGTGAATGTTGACGTCACCAATGAATTCAAGGAGGGTTGAAGTAAGGTATATATCTTGAAGGCAGGTGAGGATGGGCTCAGACAGATGCTGGTAGTTTGAGATGTTACGAGAGCATCACAGGGTGCAAACTCATTAATGATGGGAGACTATGATACAAAGTAGCTGGATATCAGTATTGTTGGTATGCAGGTGAGAGGTGAGAGATAGGTAAGAGAGGTGTCTATATAAGCACAGACACCACCTTTCATGGTGATGTAAAATAGAGTGTAGCCGGTACCAGTGAGTGAGATGGGTTGGTGATTGGTGTCTGGGAAGAATAGGATGTATGGCCTGTGTGTGAGTACAAGACATTGAGTGAGATCTAGAGTGGAATGAAGTCCACAGAATTTGGAGAAGAAGAGGGAAA
>NW_026427623.1:0-313 GCF_001194135.2 Octopus bimaculoides
ATACATACATACATACATACATACATACATACATACATATATGTCAGTCGTAAAAACCTCAGTCTTGAGCGAAATTCAAAATAGACCATCAACTTTTGATATAATAAACATATCTATTACCTCTGTCTACTCAACGTGTTGAATTCTCTACCGGGTAATGTGTGCACTACGTAAAATATATTCTAATATACTTTACAACTCTTGCATAAAATAGCACGCGCACGCGTGTATGTATGTACATACATACATACATACATACATACATACATAAATACCTACCTACCTACATACATGCATACATACATACACACAC
>NW_026427624.1:0-419 GCF_001194135.2 Octopus bimaculoides
GCGCATGTGCACTTTACCTTATCGGCAGCAAATACAAAAATGCCGATTTTATTTCAGAAATTAGCTAAAAAATATTCTATTAAATTATAGGGCAGCAAAAAAAATTTTAGAAATTTTATTTACCGCCAGTGGTCTAGCGAGAATAAAAATCAGTCAATAGACTATATATTATTCATTTAAAATACAGAGATGCCTATAATAGGACATCTGACCCGCTAGAAAGAGCAGCAAAACACTCTATACCACAAAAATAGGAATAATTTCGAAAGGGAATGAAAAATAAAAACATTTACCAATCTATATTCTGTACCATGGTTTCAAGTTATTTTAGCAAGATAAAAATACCTTACAAAGTCAAACTATCTTCAGCGGAATATAGATTGGTAAATGTTTTTATTTTTCATTCCCTTTCGAAATTA
>NW_026427625.1:0-369 GCF_001194135.2 Octopus bimaculoides
CAACTGGAACCCTCGTCGTCGTAAGCGACGGAGTGCCAACGACAACAAATCTCCAATCGCATTGTTTATTCGTATATGAAACTCGGTGCTGGATCCAAATTCTATAGATAATTATCTATAGAATTTGGAACTAGCACTGATAATATAATCAGTAGAGATAAACTTAAAAATGAAAATAATGCACTGCTAACACAAAAGTAGCACACGATACTGATTTACAAACCTTTAATATACTTAATAGTATATTATGGTTGCAAATCGAAATACGGTGTACTTTAGCACCTTGGGTGTCTTCTACTGTAGCCTCGGGCCGACCAAAGTTTTGTGAGTGGAGTTGCTAGACAGAAACTGAAAGAAGGCCGTCATATA
>NW_026427626.1:0-323 GCF_001194135.2 Octopus bimaculoides
GTTTACGTCATACCCGGATGGAATATCTTCTATTGTGATTTTCGCAGTTCGAAAATATAGGGCGAGAATTTTAACTATTGGAAAATAAACGTTTTGAAATTGTAAGCTGGAAATGACTGGCAAATGTTGCAGAAAGAGTAACTAGCAAAGCAACACGATCTGAGCAAGTTGCCATGCAGTAAAGCTGAGGGACAAAATACGAAAAATGAATATATATTTATGTGTATGCGTGTTTGTGCGTGCATGTATGTATATAGTTAGATATCTTTTTAGTATAGCCACACAGGGCTAAATACAGAAAATGGACAAATTACAAAGTAGAG
>NW_026427627.1:0-377 GCF_001194135.2 Octopus bimaculoides
TACCGCTAAGTATTTCGCCCGGCGTGCTAACAATTCTGCCAGCTCACCGCCTTACCACAAGCTTCTTACCACACAGCCACGCCTGAGCCTATAGAAAAACGATGAGACGTTGCACATCTTTATTAAAATTTTACAAGAAGAGAGGTGACACTGACTTCGAAGTTTCAGGCCGCTAGCCTTTGTGAGATTGGCGTGAATGCTTTTTATTTGAAGCGTATTAGTGTTTGTTTGTTGATAGGAATAGAGTCAAACCAAGTTAAGGCGGTGAGCCGGCAGAATCGATAAGCACGCCGGGGGGCAAAAAATGCTTTCGTCCGCTGTCCCTGGGTTAGACGTAGGTGCCTCATTTGGGACGCCACAGTCTGTGACACCTTTTT
>NW_026427628.1:0-322 GCF_001194135.2 Octopus bimaculoides
ATACATACATACATACATACATACATACATACATACATACATACTATATGTACACATGATTGCTGCCTCACTCCGTCAGATGATAGCCAGATCATATTAAATGATATGAGACGTATACGTATTTGGATTACGGTGACAAAAGCGTGTACAAAATGTGCGCGCGTGTGTGTGTGTGTATGAGTGTGTGTGTGTGTTTGTGTGAATGCGTTCGTGTGTGTTCGTATCGTCATATACACGCATTTACACATACGCATATACATGTTATTTGAATATAAAATTGTACGTGTATGTGTTTATATATATATATATATATATATATATA
>NW_026427629.1:0-842 GCF_001194135.2 Octopus bimaculoides
AGCTTCCTTAAATACTGAAAACAGTTTTTTGTTTTCCTCGTGTTTTGTGGTTATTTGTATTAGTTTTCCTGGCTTCTGAAGTAGGTATTATTGCAGTCCTATGGTGGTTATTTTATAATAGTTTTCCCGCTGTATAAGACCTCTACCATCTTCTATATCTATTTCTTTGGTAAATCCATGTACTGTCTGTAGTAGTGTTTCCAGCTGTTTATCATTTGTAGCGTATAGTTTTAGGTCATCCATATATAAAGGTTGGCTGATTGTTTTGCCGTAACATTTGTATCCGCATCCAGTTCTATTTAGCATGTCAGATAAAGGTGTCAGTGCCAAGCAGAAAAGGAGTGGATAGAGCGTGTCTCCCTGAAATATTCCTTTTCCAAGGGGGATTGCTTTGGTCTTGGTTTTATTATTATCATTATTATCATTACTATTATTATCATTATTATTATTATTATTATTATTATTATTATTATTATTATTATTATTATTATTATTATTTCTTCGAATCAAACTCGGAATCTTCGAGTTAGTAACCTGAATAATAATAATAATAATAATAATAATAATAATAATAATAATAATAATAATAATAATAATAATGATAATGATAATAATTTGGCTGCCCAGTCCTGGCTAAGAAGGAATATATTCACAGACACGACAGAACTGGGACCTATATACACTGGAAGCTATGCCAACACTATGGAATAACAACAGAAAAAAGATGGTATAAACACACGCCAGAAAAAGTCACAGAAAACGAGAAAGCAACCATACTCTGGGATATCCCATTACACACAGATAGAGAAATTAAGGCAAATAGACCAGATACAGTTGTCAAA
>NW_026427630.1:0-535 GCF_001194135.2 Octopus bimaculoides
AATTGCTACCACCACCACCACCATCACCGCCACCACCGCCACCACAGCCGCAGCCGCCGCCGCCATCACCACCATTGTTGCCAAATTTAGCAAAAGAAAAATGGGAAGTGAATTCCCGAGGAATGGTGTCCGTTAACAAAGGGATCTGCGAAGGGGTGGGAGTGGAAGTACCGTAGCGGTGGTGTTGGTGATGGTACCGATGGTGGTGTTGTTGGTGTTGGTGGTGGTGATCGTGGCAAAGGTGGTTGTGGTAGTGGCGACACTGGTGTTGGCGGTAGTATCTGTGGTGGTGCTATTAATGGTGTCATATTGTGGAGGTGTAGTTATGTGATATATTTGACGATGGCGGCGGTGGTGCTTAGCCGCAGGTCAAACTTGAAGGAGCTGACTATTACCAAAGGCACTCAAGTCGTGACCATCCCATCGTATGTCTTCGTGCAGGGAGTCCGGTACTACACTATATAACGTGTCCTTTTTCTAATGCTGTAGGATGTAACTTTAAGGAGGTTTGTCTTCTATTTCAGACTGTAATTTC
>NW_026427631.1:0-262 GCF_001194135.2 Octopus bimaculoides
ATTATTATTATTATTCCTTCGTAACACAGTGTAGGTAAAAATGCATCAGAATCTTTAGTTATCTGTTAAGTCACAACAAGGACATTAGAATTCCCAAATAGTCGGTAGTATTCTTATGGTATACTACCAATTCTAGTCTTAGGTATTCCTCGTGTGTGAAAATAAAAAAGTAAACGTATATATAGGATTTAAAGTTAAGTTTAAATTAAATATATGTATTTTTATTTATTTATTTATGGGTTTCAGCCAAGTGGCTGTGGTC
>NW_026427632.1:0-506 GCF_001194135.2 Octopus bimaculoides
CTCCACTTCACACATCTTCCCTAACTGACCCCTCCCCTCCTTCAAACGAGTCCACAACCTACGAGACCTCTTGGTCTACAGCTTCTTCCCTAACCTAACCTCCCAACCCAGCTCATTCCCCTGCTCCCACCCACACTGCCGCACTTGTCCATACCACTCCAACACCACCCTCCTCACCAGCACCCATCATTGACCCTATCACATCACCGACTCCTTCACCTGCACTTCTACCAATGTCATCTACTGCATCTCCTGCTCTCTCTGTACAACTCGGATGTCTAAAATCTAGGATAATCTAGGACCAAGGTTTCAAACTGTACAAATTACATTTGTTGACGTAAACTTGATTAGTTCTCAACAGCTACACTTACGGCAATAAAATCTCAAATGATGCTACATCAATACCAGTATTTACTAGTCTGAAATGCCTAACCATTAACAGACCAGGAACAGTGAAAAAAGTTTTCAAAGAAAACATTATGAAATAGTGCAATACAGTAGCATTG
>NW_026427633.1:0-485 GCF_001194135.2 Octopus bimaculoides
AATCCAATAGAAGGGAAGACGGAGGAAGAAAATCGCCAACGATTCACATGCAAATGTAAGATCTAGGGATCGAGGTGTAGGAAGAAGTTTAGCTTCGAGCAATCTGATTCATTCTTCTCTGCTTCAACATGTACCTCCTTGCGACAATGTAACATTTAATCAAATCAAGACAGCCTTAGTTTGAAGAGCAGCCGGTGGTATACACCTCACTGGCGATGCGTTGTGTCCTTGAGCAAGACACTTTATTTCACGTTGCTCCAGTCCATTCACATGGCAGAAATGAATTGTATCTGTATTTCAAAGGGGCCGACCTTGTCACATTCTGTATCACGCTGAATTCCCGTGAAACATTACTTTAAGAGCACGCATATCTGCGGAGTGCTCAGCCACTTACACGTTAATTTCATATGAAGACTGCTTCGTTGATCGGATCAACTGGAACACTTGTCGACGTAACCGACGGAGTGCCAGTGTGAATGATGGAA
>NW_026427634.1:0-342 GCF_001194135.2 Octopus bimaculoides
TAGATAGATAGACAAACAAACAGCCAGAGGAAATATTTGGTATTAAACGTAGACATTATAATATTACATCTGGGAGAGACATAAACGAAAAATCTAGTGTGGAGAAGAGGAGAAAACGTTGACACGATGAGCCAGGCTGAGAAGATAATACTATAATGGCGACAGATTAAATTGTGACATTACGACTTTAGATGTTTCGATGTGTTTTAAATGTAGTGTAGCAGGAAACTAGATATATTGTATGGAACAGACGTGGAAACATGTAATTCTTGTAATTTACGTCTGGTTATACTGTTGCGTAAGATTCAAATTAAATCTATTTGATGTAATAGACAGACAGAC
>NW_026427635.1:0-676 GCF_001194135.2 Octopus bimaculoides
TGTGTGTGTATGTGTAAGGAATTGTGGGAGTGGAGGTGTGTGTGTTTTCTATGAAATGTGTGTGTGAGCGTGTGTGAGTGTGCATGTGCATGTGTGTGTGCGTGTGTGTGTGTGTGTGTGAAGATATGGCTCTGAGCAAGTGCGTGGTGTAAACAGCTACACATCATGGGTGCATATCAAAACATCTTTAACTGAGACCTTAAACGAAGCCATCGGTTGTATGCAATGTTTCGAGTGGCACGGGCGATTCAAAAGCGGAAGAACGCCCCTGGAAGACGATGAGCGATCTAGAAGACCTGTTACGAGCGTCACCCCCGGAAATGCGTGGAAAATTCATTAATTTATGCATGGGGATGGTCGGGGGCAATCAAAGACATTGCCGATGTTATTGGTCTGTTGTATGGGTCCGTGCAGGCAATCATAAGGTCTGAATTGAATATGCCGCGTATCTCTGCCAAGTTTGTTGACCATTGAGCAGAAAGAATATCGCGTCGACGTCCGTCAAGATCTCCGTCAGCCTGCCGTTGATGACTCATCTTTCATGTCGAGGATCATGTACAGTACCGAGAGTTGGGTCAACGGGTACGACGCTAATACGAAGCAGCAGTCGTTACAATAGAAGAGCCCTTCATTTCCATGAGCGAAAGAAGGTATGACAGAGTCGCAGCTCTATCAA
>NW_026427636.1:0-239 GCF_001194135.2 Octopus bimaculoides
TTGTGTATATGTATATATATATGTGTGAATATGGTAAATGTGTATATATATATATGTGTGTTAAATATATGTGTTAAATGTATATATATATATGTGTGTGTTAAATGTATATATGTATATGTATTTGTGAAATGTATATAAACATGTGTGTGTGTGTATTTATGCTAGGTGTGTATGCATGTTAGATGTGTATATGTATATATGTATGTATATGGTAGATGTGTATATATATATATATA
>NW_026427637.1:0-255 GCF_001194135.2 Octopus bimaculoides
CAGCTTTTCTCTCAGGATACTTACACTCTAACGGGTATTCACATTGACATATATATATATACATGGGAGAATTTACAAAAAAAATAACAGATGAGGACAGGTGGTGTAAACAACAAAAGGATGTATTAGTTTAACGCTTGGGAATAGAGAAAGTCTTTAACGTTTTGAGCTACGCTCTTCAACAGAGAGGAACACAGAAAGAAATAAAGGAGAAAAAAATATAAATGTAGTGGTCAGCGATCTATCATGGCGAAT
>NW_026427638.1:0-237 GCF_001194135.2 Octopus bimaculoides
AGTAGTAGTAGTAGTAGTAGTAGTAGTAGCAGTAGTAGGAAGAAGTTAAATGCGCTTGTCAAGCGGTCCATCTGTTGCTTGCGATTTCTGGAATGCGGACTTCGCATGCCATGGTTGTTGATTAACAAAACCACACTGGAGATACGTAATTCAGATACAGAAATAAATGGTCCAAGTCTCGAAAAGTGCGATCCCTAATATACTACTACTACTACTACTACTACTACTACTACTACT
>NW_026427639.1:0-689 GCF_001194135.2 Octopus bimaculoides
AAGATAGTTTTTGTATGTGGCAGATGCTCAGGAGCAATAAACATTGAAAACATACAGAAAACAACCTTTGCCACTCTCCAGGGAGAAAAACTAGAAGTAGTTGATAGCTTCCACTATCTAGGTGACCAAGTTTGTAGCAGGGGAGGGTGCGCTGAAAGTGTAGCTGCTAGAATAAGAATAGCCTGGGCAAAGTTTAGAGAGCTCTTACTTCTGCTGGTGACAAAGGGCCTCTCATTCAGAGTAAAAGGCAGTCTGTATGATGCATGTGTGCGAACAGCCATGCTACATGGCAGTGAAACATGGGCCGTGACTGCTGAGGACATGCGTAAGCTCACAAGAAACAAAGCCAGTATTCTCCGCTGGATGTGTAATGCCAGTGTGCATACTCAACAGAGTGTAAGTACCTTGAGAGAAAAGTTGAACCTAAGAAGCATTTGTTGTAGTGTGCAAGAGAGACGATTGCGCTGGTATGGACATGTGGCAAGAATAGATGAGGATAGCTGTGTGAAAAAGTGCCACACCCTAGCAGTTGAAGGAACCTGTGGAAGAGGTAGACCCAGGAAGACCTGGGATGAGGTGGTGAAGCATGACCTTCGAACTTTAGGCCTCACTGAGGCAATGACTAGTGATCGTGACCTCTGGAAATATGCAGTACGTGAGAAGACCCGGCAAGCCAAGTGAGAGCATAA
>NW_026427640.1:0-297 GCF_001194135.2 Octopus bimaculoides
GGAGGAAGAGAAAATCGGCACCGATGCCCACGAGGTTACATTATATATATTCACGATCAAATAAAAAGTGAACAAACGGAAAATATGAATACCTGTATATATATATATATATATAATTTATATAAATGTATTACACTCACACAAACACAAATGCATATATATTACACATACGTATTTATATATATACATGTATATGTACTTGTACATATTTATGTATAAACACATATGTCTATACATTCCTACATGTATATTTTGGCATACATAAACATCTATAGACATATGTTTATATATATATAT
>NW_026427641.1:0-654 GCF_001194135.2 Octopus bimaculoides
TATCTATCTATCTATCTATCTATCTATCTATCTATCTATCTATAAGCACACATGCACACGAATTACTGCCCACAAAAGCATTAATAAAGGCCGAGTATGTTGTAGAAATCACGTGCCGCAATGGCACGTAGCTGAAGTCAAACACGAAACTACGTCGTTATTAAGAAAACCTCTGAACCAAACAACCATGCTGCGCGATTCTCTTACAAAATTTGAAAAATATTTATATATAAAAAACCTGTTAATAGGAACTATTTTTAAAATTAACGGAAATGGATAAAAAAAAGAAGAAAATGAAGAATATTATCAATTCTGGAATGTTTCAATTCCATATGCGATTGGTATGCGTGTGGAAGATGTGTACGCGCGTTTATTTGTTAGGTTGTGTGTCAATGTAAGCGTGTACGTGTGTGTGTGTGTGTGTATGTGTGTGTGCGTGTGTGTGTGTGTACGCGTGCGCGTGTTTGTGTGCATACGTATACACATATACATATATACATGTATACATAATTGAATTTTTGCATAGAAATGAATATATACAAATAAATACACACACACACATAATACATATTTATACTCACGTGTATATAAACTGTCATGTATGCTTATATATATATCTGTGTACACACACATATATTTATATATGTGTATATA
>NW_026427642.1:0-426 GCF_001194135.2 Octopus bimaculoides
GAGTGAAACCGGGAAAAACAGCTAGTTCTATATAATATATTCATTGAAAAATTATCTCACCAAAATTCAATATATTAAACCGGTGTATCTTGGATAAATATCCCTATAAGTTGTTTGAATATCCTTATTGTGACTAATAATGATGATGATAATAATAATAATAATAATAATAATAATAATAATAATAATAATAATAATAATAATAATAATAAATAGTAATAAATAAATAACAATAATAAATGCCCGGATGCAGTACCAGGCAGTGGCTCTCATGGCTTCTGATCTTAATTGATTGGAAGTGTTATCATGTTCATTGTTTTGTCTTGGTATAAAAGATGGGCTACAGCAAATATTCTGCTTATACCACAGATTTGCTTGTCAGTTGTTTGACCTTAACCAGTTGAGCATGTCCCTTGGTGGCTGACG
>NW_026427642.1:436-702 GCF_001194135.2 Octopus bimaculoides
AGATGGGCTACAGCAAATATTCTGCTTATACCACAGATTTGCTTGTCAGTTGTTTGACCTTAACCAGTTGAGCATGTCCCTTGGTGGCTGACGATACGTGCATCTCTGATTACAAGCAGTAGTGGGGGAGTGTCATAGCCATGTTTTGAAAGGAATTCTTTGAGGTTTGAATAATTCACTTTTGGAAACATGGGTGTTTTTTTTGTTTGTTTTGTTTTTTTCTCAACATCCTTAAACAAACCTTATTCAGGGACCTTTTGAGTGGG
>NW_026427643.1:0-595 GCF_001194135.2 Octopus bimaculoides
AGGAAAATAAGACAAGGTAGAAAATGCTAAAATAATTTTATCATGAATAACATTTTAGTACCGGTTTCAGTCTTTTCGACCTTTTCATGAAAAACAATTAAATTGTGGAAAAATTAAATGAAATGTCTTTGTAAATATTTCCATAGTTTTCAAATTCAAGGGGCATTTTCCTTTTTTCTGTCTGTCTCTGTCTCTCTTTTTTACTCATGTGAAATATTGGTAGCAAGTAGCAGGTAGTAGTAGTCCTAATATTTGATACGAGTTCTTAGCTTTGAGTCTTTAAGCAGCAGTAGTAGCTGAGAAAGAAGAAGAAGAAGAAGAAGAAGAAGAAGAAGAAGAAGAAGAAGAAGAAGAAAAAGAAGAAAAAGAAGAAGAAGAAGAAGAAGAAGAAGAAGAAGAAGAAGAAGAAGAAGAAGAAGAAGAAGAAGAAGAATGCGCGAGTGATATGATAGTAGTAGGATGTTGGTGGAATCCTCTTAAATGGTCAAGTGACCTAAAAGTGACCCGTTGTGGTTGTAATAGTAGTGATCGGAATTGTTCTGAATAGATTCATGGGTAGTGACTGTTCTGAATATATGATATATATATATATATA
>NW_026427644.1:0-587 GCF_001194135.2 Octopus bimaculoides
TATGTATATATACACACACATATATATCTACACATACATACTTACATATATATATGCATACAAGAATGACCAGCAAATGTGGATACTCGTTTACAGTCTGTTGTGTCGCTGATTTTTCTACTGAGAACATGCTTTTTCCTGGTTAGATGATTCGGCATCTATTTCTAGCATTCAGGAATCCACATTTGCTGGTCATTCCTCTTATTCTTGTATGTAATATGATTTTAATCTTCGGATTTTTTAATATGCTAGACCACTGGTTTTAAGTGATCAATATCAATTTCTACCTTCATTAATAAATTTATATATATACATATATATATATATATATGTATGTATGTATGTATGTAGGTACGATGGTGGGCGAAAAATTCTATAGACTGAATATGTGTAAACTTTTGCATATTTATTTTCATATACTTAAATACAAAGAATAAAACGATTTACTCTTTTGCTAAAAGATAAAACTTGCTTTATTTGAATATACATATAAAAATTTTCAATCCTTTATCACTATTTTTCCTATAATTTTACATGCACACATATCTGCACACACACACACACACACACACACACACACACACACA
>NW_026427645.1:0-207 GCF_001194135.2 Octopus bimaculoides
ACATACATATATGTACATACCTACATCTACATGTATATATAGATGCATACAATATAGAAATGGTCGCATACCAAAATATGTACACGTGTTGAATATATATAATTATATACTCTGTATAAAGTATGTGTGTGTGTGAATATGTGCGTATGTAAATATACACGTATGTATATAATGTGTATATATTATGAATATATATATATATATATA
>NW_026427646.1:0-331 GCF_001194135.2 Octopus bimaculoides
ATCTCCGCTGTTTGCTTGCTCGTCATCGCTCAACTCATGGACACAAGCAATGGCTTCTTTACCGAATTGTTACTGGTGAAGAAAAATGGTGCCTGTACATCAATTTGAGGCAGTGTAAGGAATGGCTTAGCCCCGGTAAACAAGCGACACTGTGCGTGAAACAAGATCTTCATCTGCGTAAAATGATGTTGTGCGTATGGTGGAACTAGGAAGGGATTATCCATTACAAATTGCTTGAACGGAACCAAACAGTCAATGTGGAACTTTATGTTCAACAGATAGAATGACTCAACACAGCTATTCAAGAGAAAAGACCTAATTGGCAGCATGG
>NW_026427647.1:0-304 GCF_001194135.2 Octopus bimaculoides
TCTTCCCATAATTCTAGGCTTTTAGATTCATCTCTAGTCAGCCATCCTAACTATGATGATAATAATAGTAATGTTTATAACAATGATAATAATAATTATAATTAATCCAGTAATTTAACATACTCATACGATGGCAATAGTTATTTCGGTAAAAATATAAGTAATAAGTGCAACATTAGCAAATATAACAATCAAAGTTTTAAATAAAATTGAAGAAATAAGTATAAGCAAACAGCAAACAAACTCTGCTTCCATAAAACACAAGTGTTAAAATTTCTATATACTAATCAAATTGCTTATAGAA
>NW_026427648.1:0-569 GCF_001194135.2 Octopus bimaculoides
ATAAGCGTCACACACATACACACACACACACACACACACACATAGACACTCACACACCACGCCCATCGGCACTGACCAATAATCGATTTATAAGTTGGAATTGCAAGAGTTTAAACCCATGCTATGGATACGTAGGTCGATCTAACTCTGCATGGAAATACGTGTATGTATATTTGCGCCTACACGCAAACACACACACAACACACACACACACACACACACACATGCTCGGTAAAGTGAGAAAGTCTTTTATGTTTCGAGCCTACGCTCTTCGTCAGAAAGGAATATGAGGAAATAAACAGAGAGAGAATATTAAAAAAACTGTGGATTTAGCGATCAATCATGTTGAAAAGTTCCTGGCTTTGAGGGTGTCGTGAAAGCACTGGCTGGATGCCCAAACATTCGGATTCTTTTACAGGGATTAGAAAATTGAGGGGGCGCTGCAAGAAGTGTGTGAATCTGAGAGGGGAATATGCTGGATGAAATTATAATTTACTGATCGTCCTGTATTGTCATTTACCTAAAACCAAGAACTTTTCAGCGCCACGTTGAGTGTGTGTGTGTGTGTG
>NW_026427649.1:0-192 GCF_001194135.2 Octopus bimaculoides
ACGTACGTACATACGTACGTACGTACATACGTACGTACGTACATACGTACTTACTTACGTACATACATACGTACTTAAGTACATTACGTATGTACGTAATACGTACATACGTAAATTTATACATACATACACACATACATTACATACTTACGTACTTATGTACGTACGTACGTACCTACGTAGATACGTACA
>NW_026427649.1:202-411 GCF_001194135.2 Octopus bimaculoides
ATACTTACGTACTTATGTACGTACGTACGTACCTACGTAGATACGTACATGCATATATACATACATAAATACATACATACATTAAGTACAACCGTACATATGTACATACATACATACATACGTACGTACATACATACATCCATACGTACATACATACATTACACACCATTCACATTCAATTTATATACCATTCACATTCCATTCACATT
>NW_026427649.1:453-656 GCF_001194135.2 Octopus bimaculoides
ATTCTTATTCCTCACATTCCATTCACATTCCTCGCATTTCACCCACATTCCATTCATATTCCTAAGATTCCATTCACATTCCGTCGACATTCAATTCACATTCCTCACATTCCATTTACATTCCTCACATTCCACTGACATTCCATTCACATGCCATCCACATTCCATCCACATTCCATTCACATTCCATTCACATTCCATTC
>NW_026427649.1:1861-2222 GCF_001194135.2 Octopus bimaculoides
ATTCTTTATATAACTGTCCTAGTTTTTACTTTTTTATCAAGGACTTTTCATAGTTTTGTTTAAAGAGCAATTTGATATCAAATCTGCTGAGATAAACCAGTGGGAGACATTGCAAACAATGTGTTGCATCAGGAGAAATAGGAATGGAATATGGTCAGACTCAATGAGATAGGGACCTGACTAAGAAGATAGTTTCTCACCTCTGGGTGGACAGGTGGAGTGCTTTATTTAGTTACCCATTTACAATACACCCAGTACACTAATACCAGGAGCAAACTGCCTGATTTCTACACATCGGCTGCAGTCACCAAGAACGAGGTGAATATTTCAGGCATCCTCAGAGCTGGCACTAGTAATCTCA
>NW_026427650.1:0-218 GCF_001194135.2 Octopus bimaculoides
GTGTGTGTGTGTGTGTGTGTGTGTGTGTGTGTGTGTGTGTGTTGTACATAACTGTCTACCTGCGCTTATATGTGACTGAGTGTCTGCATGTATGTATGAGTGAATGCATATATCAGAGCTACATAATATATAACAGATTGTAAATCAACACCTACATATATTCTATATATGTATATATTGTATATATATATATATACATACATACATATGTATATATA
>NW_026427651.1:0-293 GCF_001194135.2 Octopus bimaculoides
TTAAAGATACAAGTAAGTCAAAGATAGATCACCCTTATATAAAGCATTTACTCCAAAACTTATCAGGATATGTTTTGTTTTCACTAAATCATGGTCAGGTTGCTAACATGTAGAAGCCCTCACTGGAATTGCATCTTAATTTAATCCTAATGTTCTGTTATATTGCGTAAAAATAATTGTTAACTTATTCCGTCCTTCTACATGTACATTCTGACGTACTCAAACGTTTCTACATATGTGTGCGGGTTTGTGTGAGCGTGTGAGGCGTGTGTGTTTGTGTATATATATATATA
>NW_026427652.1:0-201 GCF_001194135.2 Octopus bimaculoides
TGGAACATCAGATGGAAGGTCATTTGAGGAGTGCAATTTCATAGCACAATGGCAACCCTGGCACAGTACACCAAGTCGATCCCGCTTGGATAGATTGAAAGATCGATACAAGTCTTTGTCAGATATCTCGTCAATTTCATCGATCTCCAGGCATACAATATTCAGAATAGCCAGCCCAGTGCAATCATATCGGTCACCTGT
>NW_026427653.1:0-357 GCF_001194135.2 Octopus bimaculoides
ATATATACATATATGTATGCATGTATTATCCGAAAAGTACATTATCATATATCCATCACAATTGATCTTACCAATCACTTTCGCGCAATATACATATATACATATATATATCTATATATATATATGTATATATATAGATATATATATACAAACACACACACACACACATATGCATAATACATACAGGTACATACTTGTGTTTCTATGACTATATAGGAATACGTACAAGTATCCAGACACATACTGATCTATATATATGCATAAACACATATTAGTGTGTGCGCGCGCACACCTTTGTATGTCTATATGTATATGTGTATGTCTGCATGTGTGTGTATGCTTGTGTGCATATATATA
>NW_026427654.1:0-292 GCF_001194135.2 Octopus bimaculoides
CACACATACATACATACATACATACATGAGTACGTACATATATACACATACATACATATACACATACATGTATAGAAATACAAACGTACACATACATGCATGCATACATACATACATACATATATACATATAATCGTGCATATATTGAAATATACACCTATTTACCTGTGCGTAACTCGTTAAAATCTACCTGTCGTGTTATCTTCAATGGGCGATCCAACGTGTATAGGTGTTCAGGACAGTTTGATGGGAAACTTTCGGGGCATCTATGGTCACACACACACACACACAC
>NW_026427655.1:0-302 GCF_001194135.2 Octopus bimaculoides
AGAAGATCGAAAAGGTAGGTAAGGTTATATGAGTGGTACGTAGGGACCGCTGTTAGACTCCCGGTTCGATAATAGTATGAGTGAAGAGTCGTGTATGAGCATGTATAGGTCAAATAAGATGAAACAACAAAGCCAAGGCGGTGTGAAATTTCTAAGACATTTTATAAAGAGAAGGATAGTCTTATAAAAGATACCCCATCATCTTTTATATCCCTGAAACAGCTGTAAGACTACCCTTATAATATGACCTAGAAATTTCACACCGCCTTGCTTTGTTGTCTCATTTTATTTAGCCTATATAT
>NW_026427656.1:0-332 GCF_001194135.2 Octopus bimaculoides
AAGAGCACACATTCACTCTCTGCGCGTGATTAGACTCGGAAAGTTTGTGAAGAACCCATTAACCGAATTTGCTGACTCTTCCGATGGCACGCAGGTGTCGATGAATGGTTGAATGACCAAATCCAAGCTTTTCTGTTAGTTCCTCAACAGTTACGGTGGGATTTTGTTCCATTAGGGTTAGCAGGACGTCCTCGTCGAGCTCTGCTGATCTTCCAGGACTAGGCTCGTCTTCTAGGCTGTACTTTCTTGCTCGAAATTTCTGGAACCGCTGTTGAAACTGGTTTACGCTTATTGTCCGATCCCCATATACTGCATTAATATTTCTCGCACTT
>NW_026427657.1:0-677 GCF_001194135.2 Octopus bimaculoides
CGCTTGACAACGAGGTCGGCAAAAGAGTCTGATAGAATTAGTATAAGATTTTAAGAAAAATTAGATATTAGAAGCGATGCATTCGAC
Organism: Octopus bimaculoides; assembly: GCF_001194135.2. NCBI lineage: Eukaryota > Metazoa > Mollusca > Cephalopoda > Octopoda > Octopodidae > Octopus > Octopus bimaculoides. Next base: position 88 of record NW_026427657.1, read on the forward strand.
TGAAAACTCTTCAAAGCGATACTCCAGCATGGCCGCAGTCTTATGACTGAAAGAAGTAAACAGAAGACAAACATATATATGTATATATTCATTTATTCAACTAGTTTTATATATACATGTTCGTAGAAATGCGAAGTTGAACGCTAATGATGGATTCATTTACAGTTTATAACACCCTTGGCTGAAATCATGGCTAACGCCCGTGATCGTTTGTGCCGATGTAGATTTGCATATACATACACGCACATAAATAGCCATGTAATATATACATATACATACATACATACATACATACATACATACACACATGCATACATTAGCATGAGTCTAGATACATACACGCACATATAATACTCACGTGCATATATACATAGGTACGCTCACATATCATTCAAGCATTGATACTCAAATTCTAACAGATAGATAGATAGATAGATAGATAGGTAGATAGGCAAGATAAATAAACAGGCAGACAGATACATTTCTTTTATTAGCCACACAGGGCTCAACGAAGATGGGACAAATACAATGTAGGCAGACAGATAGATAGATAGATAGATAGATAGATAGATGGATGGGTAGATAGATAG
>NW_026427658.1:0-269 GCF_001194135.2 Octopus bimaculoides
TATTATTATTATCATTATTATTATTATTATTATCATTATTATTATTATCAAGGTGGCGAGCTAGTAGAATCATTATCACGCCAAGAAAAGTACTTAGCGGTATTTCGTCCATGTTTACGTCCCCTGTTCAAATTCCGTCAATAAAATAATTATCAGTCAAGTACTAGGGGTTCTAGAAATCGACTTCCCCCTCACTTCGAAGACTGCTGGCTGTAAAGAAAAATTTGAAGCCATCATCATTATTATTATTATTATTATTATTATTATTA
>NW_026427659.1:0-375 GCF_001194135.2 Octopus bimaculoides
TACATACATATATTAATACATACCCAGGCACACAGATACGGAGAGAAGTGGGTAGATGGAAAGTTAGAAAGAGAGATAAAACCTCATACATGCGTGACCACACGCATAAATATGCGCGTATATATTCATACATATATACATATAAATATACATATATATAAATATACATATATATAAATATATTGATATATATATGTGTGCGTGTATGTATATAAATAGTATGTATATAAATAGTTATAAATATAGATGCAGATATACATATATCCATGTGTGTGTGTGTACACACATGCACTTATGCATATTTATATATTTGTGTGTGTGTGTGTGTAATCATAGATAGATAGATAGATAGATAGATAGATAGATAGATAGATA
>NW_026427660.1:0-417 GCF_001194135.2 Octopus bimaculoides
ACTTATTCTTTGTAAGCCTAGTACTTATTCTATTAATCTCTTTTGCCGAAACGCTAAGTTACGGGGACGTAAACACCAGCATAGGTGTACGTTGATCCATATTTACGGCATAGTAGCCATTGAAGGTTTGGGGCTACTTTGTCGTGTCTACGCTTGTACTCTTTCTGCGCAAGACTTTCACAAGCACTCCATACATGGGTTCGCATTTGATAAAGACAAATCTATCCTTAGAAATGGTGACAATACCAGAAATTTTGAAAAATAGACATCTCAGTTTGTGAAAAATCTTGACGTGATAGAGCAAAATGGATTTCATCTTTGAAATCAGTACCCCAGAATTAGTAGGAAACATGTCTCCAATATCAGACACAAAACCCCTGTTCCCCAGTGTTATATATATGCGTTCATATATATATA
>NW_026427662.1:0-653 GCF_001194135.2 Octopus bimaculoides
GTGTGATATGTGTGTGTGTGTGTGTGTGTGTGTGTATCAGTTGGATAAATTTACAACATGGTCTAGTTTTAACTTTCCGTCGATTTTGTCTAATTATTATGATAGTTACGATTAAGTAGATTGGAGACATATCAAAGCAATTCAACGTTCACATTCGTTACCGGAAATTATTGACTAAAAGACGTATGATTGATGTTACGTGATACAAGTATGCAAACCAGTGTAAATGCACATATTTCAAATGTCAACAAAGTACATATAGAGTTCGCAGTAACAACTTGAGTGTTTTGCATACGACAAAAATGAGAAGGGAGCTATTTCCTTAATTCGTTAGATTTTGAGTTCGTGAAATTTAATCGAGACTTGTGTCGGTAAACAGAATTGAAATCTAATTTGTATACATGTTATATATAAATTTATAAATAAATTAGAATTTCCTGATTTTATAATACAAATACTAGGACTAATTTCATCCGATAATTCGGCTAAAGCTATAAAAGTATAGATTTGTTGTTTATATTTACACTTTATTAATGTTCTAACCAATAATGTTGAGATACATATTAATTTTTCAGAAAATAGCATTCATTAGAAAGCGAAATAAGAATTCTTTTCGTGGCAATTTTTTTTTATGGCATCGAAATTCAGCGTAT
>NW_026427663.1:0-671 GCF_001194135.2 Octopus bimaculoides
CGTCGTCGTCGTCTTCGTCGTCATCACCGTCATCATCATCATCATCATCATCACCACCATCACCACTACCATCATCATCATCATCATCATCATCATCACCACCACCACCACCACTACCATCATCATCATCATCATCATCATCATCATCACCACCACCACTACCATCATCATCATCATTATCATCACCACCACCACTACCATCATCATCATCATCATCACCACCACTACCATCATCATCATCATCATCACCACCACCACCACTACCATCATCATCATCATCATCATCATCATCATCATCATCATCATCATCAATATTTCTATGTACAAATATTTCTTTTTTTTTATATATATTTCTTTATATCATTATGTATTTATATATTGGTTGGTATTTCTACTTCAGTTTCAAACACCCACTTCTATTACACAATTGCTACTTCCACTCCTTCCTGGACCACCTCCAGCAACACGACTTTATTTATATATCTATATCTTTATTTCAGTATTTATTTATTTATTTACTCTGTTCCTCTCAGTTTCTATTTTCGATTATCTTCACACCACGAATTAAACGGCATTTACGAATACAATGCGTGAAAATGGTGCTTCAATAAGATTACCAATAATAATAATAATGATACTGATGATGATGATGATAATAATAATAATAATAA
>NW_026427664.1:0-387 GCF_001194135.2 Octopus bimaculoides
TGAATTTTACTCATTAATTACTCGATCTATTACGAATGCAGGTGCCGCACAAACCAACATTCTTTAAAATATTATACTGTATTATAATATATACTATATTAAGCAACATAATTTGAACGCTTCAACTACCGAAATACCCAATAAACAACAGGTTAAAAGTGATCTAAATTTACTGAAAAAAGTGATCTCCAAACTTTAAATACGAATGTGATTAACATAATCACATTGACATCTACTGGGTAGACACCAAAGTAACTTGAGTAGTACCTTGTCGTCGGTTAGTAGGGGTTGCCGTTATGTCAGTCAAAGTAAAGTTTCTTGAACGATTAATTTTCTCTCAATGTACATATATATATATATATATATATATATATATATATATATATA
>NW_026427665.1:0-806 GCF_001194135.2 Octopus bimaculoides
ATTTATATACATATATATATTTGTGTGTGTGTCTGTATATATATATATAATATACGATATGCATAATAATAAAGAGAATTATATAAATAAATACGAAACTGAGGTTGTGTGTTTTGAAATGTTAACTATTTTTTCCCTTGTTATGATTTATTTCTCATCGAAATATTAAAATCATTTCCTGTTTTATATTTTGAAATATCCTCTTTTTATTGAAATTAAATATTTTATTACACTGTAGCCGAATCGAAAATTCGAAAAAAAAAAAGCATATAAAAGAAATAAAATAAAATAACATAAAATATTAAACAATATTTCAAACAAATACTTCCAATAAATATTTAAATATGTATGTGAAAAATCTATAAAAATCAAAATAACTCAAGTGAAATTGCATGAAAATGTATAACATTCATTAAAAAGTCTGTAAAATGTTTTTATTTTTAAATTTATATTCTTTTTTATGTTTTAAAAGAGGCAAAAAATATATAGTAATATCAAGTCAATTACTGGAATGAATATTTTGTATCGTATGTTCCTGTTTTTTTAAAAAAACAAAAATTTCATTTTATTTTACAACACTCAATATTGGTAAATATATTTATAGGATTCCTGCTTAGTAATCATACATTACAAGATTATATATATATACATATATATATATATATATATTATATATACACACACATGTATTTATGTATATTTGTATGTATGTATATGCATACATATATGTATTTATATATGCATATGTGTATATACATTTATATGCCTATATATATATATATATATATATATATATATATATATAT
>NW_026427666.1:0-462 GCF_001194135.2 Octopus bimaculoides
TCGATTTGCTCGACTAAAGGCGGTGCTCCAGTATGGCCACAGTCAAAATGGCTGAAACAGGTAAAAGAGTAAAAGAGAATATATCTTTCACCTGAGTCATAAAAAGATGAAAACGAATTTGTTGTTAATAAAACGAGCTTGTTGAGTCGAGGGGACATTTCAAAGTCATAGGGATCCGCGACACAAATATGTTTAATATAATGTTGTTACCAGTTTAAATGTCGTGAGGTGCGTTTGGACTCGTAAATAAGCAATTCAGTATTTTGTCACGGAGAAAATTTATCGCTGTAGAATAGACAGAATTGTGTTAATACACCAATATCAGTTCGAAGCGCCACCTATCCAGACTGTGTGATGCAAGCATTTCGGAGTAGTTATACAAGGGGTTTGTTTGTTCCCCGTATATAGAGTCAAAATATTATTATTATTATTATTATTGTTCAGTAGTTTTATTTTTATAAC
>NW_026427667.1:0-668 GCF_001194135.2 Octopus bimaculoides
GCGGGTTGAAAGAAAAGGAAAGAAGATAGATGGGACGATGGGACGGTAGACATTTTTTAGTGACTTTATCAAAGAACAATGACGGAATTCCGTAGCTATTTCTAAAAAACTTGTCGTAGTCAGCATTCTTAAATATGGCAGGAATGCGGATGTCAAATATGAATGTTTAAAAACACTCATATACACATACATGTATACATATATGCAGACGCATACATATACACATATATACACTGGCATGATTATATGATAAAGTTTGATCCAATGTCACGTGATTCTAGGTGTGTTACGACAGTGCGACATCTTGATTGAGAAACTGTCATTCACCAGTACCTCGGTTTATCCAACAGTTTATGACTGGAATTTGGCAAACGTCAAGCGATAAGAACTCATCTTGTACATACATACATACATACGTACGTACGTACATACATACATATAATAATATAAATAATATATAAATATATGCATATATCCATACATATATTTACATACCTACATCTATATGTATACATACATACGTATATGGGTACAGGACATCAAAATATACAATGAGAAACGAAAACATAAAAACGAAAACAGAAAAGGAACCTTTTTAGAACAACAGAAAAATAAAAGAAACAGAGAAACAAGACATGCAACATAAAGAGTATACCCCTTCGTCAGTT
>NW_026427669.1:0-208 GCF_001194135.2 Octopus bimaculoides
CCGGGATATATATACAATATGAAAGTTTACCCAATGTAATGGAACTAGAAAACCTCATGGAATATATAACAGACAAAAAAGACCGATAATTAATATGTATAATGAGAACAGTAAAATGGAACTGCGAGCTTTGGTGGGCTCGTAAGCCATTACATCTCTTCATTGTTAAATACTTCATTTCGTATTTCATCATTCGTTTTATGTACCC
>NW_026427670.1:0-1291 GCF_001194135.2 Octopus bimaculoides
TAAAAAAAAATGTCATTCACACACGTACTGAGTGAATGATATTCTTAAGGTCAACATTTACTCAATCACGACCACTTCTAGGCTTTGTCACTAATTAATTTTTTAATCAAATTAGATGAAGTTTACATTTTCAGATTGGCCACATCATAAGCTACATTTCGAGCTAAAGAAATTTGAAAATGGTTTCAGCAGAAAAAAGTTTGAGTCAAATATGTGAGGTCACAAACGGGAGAATAACGCCTCAAATCCAATTTGAGTCCAAATATTTTTTTTTAATAAATCTATATTTCCTTTTAGCTTATCTCATAGATCTTGACGACAGGAATCTGTTACTTATATGCCAAAATATTCAGTAGAAAAAAGTACTGAGATAAAAACTGGCGAAAAAAACAAACCAAACAAAAACAGAAGATTAACGCCTGAAATCGACTTTGACTCCGAATACCGTTTTTCTTTCAAAAGGAAACTATATTTAAATTTAACTTTTCTATTAGATCTCGAATATAGAAAACCTTTGATGCTAATTATATCAAAAATTAAATTTTAAAAAATAATTAATGAGACCGGATGTGCCGAAAACATTGGTAGCGCTTAAAAGCAGTGTGTGAATAACATAAGATACAAGAATAATCAAAAATAAATATAAACAAATACAACATTTTAAATTATGTCTTTTGAAATATAGAATGAAAATAGTAATTTTATTTAGTTGTATCAAGTAAAAACAATAAAATATGAAGTTGTAAATAATATGCATTATTTACATTTGACGGATATTTGTCCTCATGTTGCTTGTTAACACAAACAAGATGAGGAAAAATATCCATCAAATGTAAATAATGTAAATAATGTACATAATTCCTCATCTCTTAAATATAGAGTTGTAAATAATATTGCTCAAAATTTTTTTTCACTTGAATTGAAATCCCAGTACGAAAAAAAATATTGATTGCCGTAGACTGTTTATTAAATAGATTCAAATCAACCATAGACTCAGTCAGTTCTTCCACATTAACAAAAACATTAATCTGACAAATACATTATAAGTAACATGTATTAGTTAGGTATAATACAGTAGAATTAGTCTAATTCGTCTTTGGCTATTTCGTTACTTAACTTAATTCGTCACTTTCAATTTTCTACTAGTGATGATTGCTTAGGCAAATTGTATTATATTTTTTTTTTTAATTAATTTTATGTTATTTGATATTTTAAATATTGCTGCTTTCCAAAAATAAGCCCATGGGCTTAAATACATGTATATATATATATATATATATATATATATATA
>NW_026427671.1:0-351 GCF_001194135.2 Octopus bimaculoides
AAAATCAAAATTGGATTTAATACATACGAACGTTTCAAAAGACAATACAAATATGTAAGAAAAAATAATAATAATAATAATTATAATTAAAGCTAGGCATTGTCATTCTCATCAGTGTGAAGAATTTAAGGAAAAACATCAAAAAAGTTATTAACAAAAGTCAATAAGGAAAAACAAATGGGGAAATAGGGAAAATTCAACTGGGTATTTACAAATAAGTTGTAAAAGGGAAAAAAATAAGAGAAACGAAAAAGAAGACATAACAATGTGTATGCAAGTCTATTTGTCCAAAAAATCTATAACTTAAAATGTCTAACGGATATATTAAAAAAAAAAAATAGTGAACGATCG
>NW_026427672.1:0-341 GCF_001194135.2 Octopus bimaculoides
TACATACATACATACATACATACATATATACATACATACATACATAGACATATATACGCATATAATATATGTGTGTATGTATGTATATTTCTGTATATGTTCGTATGGTTGTGTTTATATAAGCACATACAAGTACCTGTTGTATATATATGTAGATGTAGGTATGTACATACATGTACGTATATATAGATGCATATCTGGGTACAGGACGTCACAAAAAGGTGGACAAAATGAAAAACAGAACATAAACAGAGCACAGGCCACGTAGAGAACAATTCCTTCCTCAGCTGCCCCTATTCTTAACTAGGCGTTTCGAAGAATTAGAGCATATATATATATAT
>NW_026427673.1:0-307 GCF_001194135.2 Octopus bimaculoides
AACCTTCAGTGGAATCAGCTTCGGTGTGTTACAATCGATGGAGGAAAAAACATGGCAGGAGTGAGGAAGGGTTTGATAGGGCGGATCCAGACCAAGTTGGAGGAGCTTCAACTTCCGAAAAGCTCTGTTTATACACTGCATTATACATCAGCAAACACTCTGTGGAAAACACTTTGATATTTCTTGCGTACTAAAACCGGTTACAACTGTGGTGAACTTTATTCGGAATCATGGGCTTAATTACCGACAGTTCCAGGTTTCCTTGAAGAAATGGATTCTAATTTCTGTGACTTGCCTTACTACACAG
>NW_026427674.1:0-205 GCF_001194135.2 Octopus bimaculoides
CAAACGTACGAACGTACGTACGAACGAACGTACTTACGAACCAACGTACGAATTACGTAGGCAGAAATTAAAGAAAGATCGTACGTACGAACGAAGAAACGCATGAACTTATGTACGTACGTAAGTAAAAACGAACGAACGTACGTAAGTATTACGTAGGCAGGAAATAACGAAAGAACGTACGTATAAACGAAACAGCGTACGA
>NW_026427675.1:0-793 GCF_001194135.2 Octopus bimaculoides
ATATATATATATATATATGTATGTATGTATATATACACACATATATATACATATATACATATATATGAGGTTAGCTGAGTTAGAGGTTAAAAATAACCGTCTAAGCCCTAGACTCTAATGTATAGAAGTATCCATTACACTACCGGTATATAGCCAATGTTTAACCATAGGCATATTTTTGCAAGCATATTAAGCTCATAAATTATAGGCAAAGACAAGGATAAACATGGGTTTATCAAGAATCAAAATTTAAAGACGGAAATTGGAGAAATATCGATGAACAACAATTGATTTACATCAGTTATTATTTATTAATTATTAATTATTAAATATTTAATTAATAAATAATTATTGATGTAAGTTAATTGTTCATCAATATTTCTCCATTTTCTATCTTCTTTATATACATACACAGACATGCAGGAAGTAAATAGACACTTGTAATTTTCAATATTTCTTATCTATTTTCTTATCTTCAGTGTGTAAAATTTAAAATGTAATTATTCCTTTTCATTCAGGTGCCATTATATTAAACATTTGCGAAGAGTAACCATACTACCCACACAATATTCAGCAGAACTGTCAGATTTTCAAAGAGGTCGTATTGTTGGGCAATCTGACGTTGGTCTTAGCCAGCGAAAAATTGCCGAAAATCTTCAAGTTCCCCTTGCTACTGTTAATAGAATTATAGTGCAATTCAAAAGCCAAGGAAAAGGATCAACAGATTCTCATCCAGGCCGAGTTGGGCCCTCGGAAAGGAAGCTTCACTGTTTGAAGAGAATTGTGGAAAACG
>NW_026427676.1:0-382 GCF_001194135.2 Octopus bimaculoides
ACATGCATATATATTCTTTGTATTATTATATATATATATATATATATATAGATGCACACACATATGTTCATCGAGGATACGAGCCCAATATTGTAATAGCTTGGTATTCAAGGGACCACTATTATTAATGCCCTACCAAAGAACATCAGGGATCTGAAAGGTGTAGTCATGGAAGTCTTCAAAAAACGTCTAGACTCTTTTTTATCTGCAATACCGGATGAACGCATATCGCGGCACAAAGAAGTGCGGCGACATCCAATTAGATACTTCACCAGAGGCAATACCGGAAAAATCCCTGGATGCAGTAAAGGAGGTGCACCAGCATGGCCTCAGCCTCTGGTTGAAACTCGCTGAATATTGGGGATATAAAAGATATATATAT
>NW_026427677.1:0-243 GCF_001194135.2 Octopus bimaculoides
ATATAATGTTTTGTGTATTTTGTATTGTATATACGTTACAAAAATGTCATTATCAAAAGATGATAAAATATTCATTGCCCTAAATATACATACATACATGCATATATATGTGTGCGTGTGTCTGTGTGTAAATGTATGTATACTTATGTATATGAGTGTATACACGTATATATTTGATATATGTAAATACACACACGCATGTATGTAAATATGTATGTATGTATGTATGTATGTATGTATGTA
>NW_026427678.1:0-274 GCF_001194135.2 Octopus bimaculoides
ATCATAATATCAAAATAATAACCATTCAATAATCACCCCTTCATCCATTAAAATAACATGTATATTATATACAAAAAACATCTCACACAAATTATCATTGTTTTAAATTATCATTGTTTTAAATTATCATTGTTTTAAATACAATTTGAACGAAGTTTAAGTTTAAAATAATAATGAAGATAAAATTAGTACATATTTAACCGGTTTAATAGTTCAAACTATAATATTTAAAGCTAAAAACGTTTATTTAATTATAATTAAAAATCAATTGAAT
>NW_026427679.1:0-482 GCF_001194135.2 Octopus bimaculoides
GGTATCGGAAAGTAACGGAAATCGACGGGAACTAACGGAAAGTAACGGAAGCTAACAGAAACTAACGGAAACTAAGGTTTAGTAACGGAAACTAACGGAAACTAACGGAAAGTAACTGAAACCAACAGAAACTAACCGAAAGTAACCGAAACCAACGGAAACTAACGGAAAGTAACGGAATCTAACGGAAACCAACGGGAACTAACGGAAGGTAACTGAAAGTAGCGAAAACTAACGGAAAATAGCTGAAACTAACTGAAAGTAACGGAAACGAACGGAAACGAACGGAAACTAACGGAAACCAACGGAAACTAGCGGGAAGTAACGAAAACCAACGGAAACTATCGGAAAATAACGGAAAGTAATGGAAATTAACGGAAACTAACGGGAGGTAACGGGAACTAACGGAAACTAACGGAATCTAACGGAAATTAACGTGAACTAACGGAAAATAACGGAAAGTAACGGAAACGAACGGGAAG
>NW_026427680.1:0-363 GCF_001194135.2 Octopus bimaculoides
AAAAAGACTCCGCATCTTCATATCGTACTAATAGATTATTCATGCATCCATAATTCTCCATTTTCTTTCTTTCAATATATTATTTTCTTTTATTCTTTTACTTGTTTCAGTCATTTGTTCTGCTTGTTTCAGCACCGCCTTTAGTCGAACAAATAAAGCTCAGGACTTATTCTTTGTAAGCCTAGTACTTAATCTATCGGTATCTTTTGCCGGACTGCTAGATTACGGGGTACATAAAGACACTAACATCTGTTGTCAAATGATTGTGGGTGGGGACAAACACAGACACACTAATACATAAATATATATATAAATATATATATATATATAAAGTGAAGTATATTTGCCATTTAAATGTGGCTG
>NW_026427681.1:0-200 GCF_001194135.2 Octopus bimaculoides
ATATATATATACATGGAAATATATTTATGTGTATATGTGTACTTACTTTAATGTGTGTTAGGATATTTACATATAAATATATGCATTATATATAATTATACACATACATACACAAACATATTTACCTGTGAATGTAAATGTGTGCGTGTATGTTTGTGTGTGTTATGTATAGAGCATGTATTTAAGGATTATAAATATGT
>NW_026427682.1:0-327 GCF_001194135.2 Octopus bimaculoides
TGTATGTATGCACGTATGTATGTATGTATGCATGCATGCATGCACGTATGTATGTGTGTATGTATGTATGTATGAATGTATTCATTACGAATGTGTCGTAGCAATTCGATATCGTCGTAAAAGTGTTATGCTATTTCCAATGTTAAGACTTGGAATGGTAAAACGTTGTGAGAATGGCACAACTTATATAAAATTGGATAAACTCAGTATGTTCAGAAGTGAATATGTCTTCACTTATTAGCGATCTTTTCACGATAGTAATGACTTTCTAACAATCCTCATTGTGTGTTGGGGTGGTGTCCAGGAACTAAAAGCGGTATTCTGGTG
>NW_026427683.1:0-305 GCF_001194135.2 Octopus bimaculoides
CTTAGCTGACCACATTCTGTAGGTTTCTTAATTTTTACCAGGGCACTGAAGAGGTCTGGGCCTCTGAACCCATATATATTTATCTGGGCACTGAAGAGCTTTGGGCCTCTGAGTATATGTGCGTAAAGTGAGAATATGTTGTCAACGTAATGTAACATTCCCATGAAAAGGGCATAATGGTACTGTTATTTAGCCCTAAGGAACACCATTTCCTGTTGGACTTGTCACATTTCCTGTGTCCTTATGTTCTTAAAGTGGAGACAAGTACCATATGTGTGTGTTTGCATATGTGTATATATATATAT
>NW_026427684.1:0-296 GCF_001194135.2 Octopus bimaculoides
GTCAAATCCTATTTTATGGACTCAACCATGTTCTAAAATAAGTCAAAAGGCAAGCTACTATAACTTGGCACGAACTTTCCGGACAACTCAATATATGTGCAAGAGTGGCTGTGGTAAGAAGGTCGCTTAGCAACCACATGGATCTGGGTTCAGTCCCATTGCGTGGCACTTTGGGTGAGTGTCTTCTACAATAGCCTCAGGCCAACCAAAGCTTTGTTAGTGGATTTGGTAGAGGGAAACTCAAAGAAGCTTGTCATACATATATATATATATATATATATATATATATATATATA
>NW_026427685.1:0-333 GCF_001194135.2 Octopus bimaculoides
AGTTTTCCTTCCCACTATTTCCTCTTTGTCAAACGTATTCACAATTCATTTGGTGGTTCTTGAGTAGACTTTGAAGATGGAAGCCAGAGAATTATCTTAACCCTTTCAATGTTGCTCATTTGTGAAGACATGGTGAGGCTGGAACAAAACGATTTCAGCTTGTTCTCTTTCTAACTAAATATCTCAATGGCTATTTCACTGATTATTACAAAACTGGTATCAGAATGGCCAGATGTCTTATTTGGAAAAATGGAAAATTGCAAATCGATTCGCGTATTTGTTTTAAGAAATTTTAAGAATTTGTGAGCATGACAATTTTGTTGTTATATATAT
>NW_026427686.1:0-495 GCF_001194135.2 Octopus bimaculoides
AGAAGCGAGCATTGTTTTTCTAAATCAATTTTAATCAGAGTATTTTTGCTTCAAAAACTTTTTAGTTAACCGTAACTAACAAATATATCCTAACGCCAATTGAAATTTTGTGAAATAATTTTATCGTAAATGAAAAAAAAAAAAAATGTGAATAATTAAATTCTGGTTGAAAAATCAAAATAATGTCATTTTTATTGCAGCAATGGGAATAAACGTTTAGGAATAGTGAACACTAGAATCTTTAATTCAATTTTAGTTTGACAAATCTTCATTGCTACAAAATAATAAAGAAATTCAGAATTAATTTAGAAATATTCTGCTTCACTTGACAAATGTATATTTAGATTATTTTCTCGGTAATTTCGCCCAAACAAGAGCATTTCCTAAGTCAATAACTAGGTGCCTATAAAATACATGTATGTATACATATATGTATGTATGATATATGTGTATTATGTGCGCGCGTATATAAACATAAATATATATATATATATA
>NW_026427687.1:0-622 GCF_001194135.2 Octopus bimaculoides
GGGGCACATGTTGGAGTTAGGAAGGGCAATCCAGTGGTAGAAACCATGCTGAAAGGAACACTGGAGCTTGATGCAGTTGTGTAACTCACCAGCGCCTGTAGAACCAGTCCAACCCATGACAGCATGGAAAAACGGTTGTCAAATGATGATGATGTTGATGACGATGATGACAATGGTGATGAAGATTCTGGTTATAAAGATGAGGACGACAACGGTGATGATAATGATGATGAGGAGGATAATGATGGTGATGATGATGTTTATGCCGTTGATGCTATTGCCACTACTGATGATATTGTTTTGTACTCTAGGCACAAGGCCAGTCGATTAGATCAACCCAGTACGCAACTGGTACTTAATTTATCGACCCCGAAAGGATGAAAGGCAAAGTTGGTCTCGGTGGAATTTGAACTCAGAACGTAAAGACAGATGAATTACCGCTAAAGATATAATATTCTTTTCTACTCTAAGCACAAGGCCCGAAAATTGGGGAGGGGACCAGTTGATTAGATCAACCCCAGTATGCAACTGGTACTTAATTTATCAATCCCGAAAGGATGAAAAGTAAAGTTGACCTCGGCGGAATTTGAACCCAGAACGTAAAGACAGATGAAATACCGCT
>NW_026427688.1:0-266 GCF_001194135.2 Octopus bimaculoides
CAATCCTACAAAACATTAAGTTTATACGTTTCATACTATTTTTAGGAAGTCCTCGGGGGAGCTACAGACGCATTATTTGAACGCTAACCAGAGCTTCCTGAATCAATGAATACATACGTGCAGATATTACTACCTTATTATGGATAAATAGATAGACATAGATGGATGGATGGGTGGATGGATGGATGGACGGATGGCTGAATGGATGGATGGATAGATGGATGGATGGAAGGGTGGAAGGATGGATAGACAAACAGACAGAAAGA
>NW_026427689.1:0-1064 GCF_001194135.2 Octopus bimaculoides
CCATGGGGCCAGTTCTCCCTTTTTACCAGCCACCCTGCATTTATACACAAAAATCCTTAGTTCTTCTTTCAATCCTAAGACCTGCAACAAGAAGCCATTCTTTGCTGAAAAGTTGTAATAAAGCTGAAACTTTCCTGGTTTTCCTACACCTATTCATAAATGCCATTCACTCGCTTTTGTAATTAAGTTACACACAAACACAGGTGAGTAAGATGTGTCCTGCTTTTATAATTTCTATATATTTTGACCTGACTGTGACACTTTGCACAAACAGGCAAGTTCACTCCTTCAATGGTAAATGAGAACAATCTGACTAGTTTCTCTTTTTATAATCACTGCTTCATCAGTGATTGCTTAACCAAAATACCTGATTATCAAAATGAATACAGTTCTATATTTAAGAGATGAGGAATTATTAACATTATTTACATTATTTACATTTGACGGATATTTGTCCTCATCTTGTTTGTTGTTAATACAACGTTTTGGCTGATATACCCTCCAGCCTTCGTCAGGTGTCTTGGGGAAAATTCGAACCTGGGTTCTCATTCCTAACGGTGTTACTATTATTATGTTTGCTTAAAAACATGCACACATGATTCTGCTTTCAATTTTAATTTCCCTAACACCATATAGTTTTTGTACATGGCTCAGTGGGTAGAGTGACAGGCTCACAATCACGAGGGAGCGAGCTTGATTCCTGGACTGGCCAGTCTGTTGTACTCTTGAGCAAGACACTTTATTTCACGTTGCTCCAGTTCACTCTTCTGTAGAAATGAGTTGTGACATCACTGGTGCCCAGCTATACTGGCCTTTGTCTTTCCCTTAGAGAACCTTGGTGGCATGGAAACGGGAGGCTGGTATGCATGGGCGACTGCTGGTCTTCCATAAACAGCCTTGCCCGGACTTGTGCTTCGAACAGGAACTTTCTAGGTGCAATCCCATGGTCAGCCATGACCGAAGGGGGTCTTTACCATTTACTCTTTACCATTTACCATACAGATTTGTATATACAAATATGTATATATACATACATATAATATATATATATATATATATATATA
>NW_026427689.1:1948-5068 GCF_001194135.2 Octopus bimaculoides
TATATATATATATATAATTAAGGGATCAGCAAACATTTGCTTCACCATATACCGAAGGGCTTGGTAAAAATTATTAATTGTTGATTTATTAATAAATTAATAAATTGATAAACCTTTACCCTTTTAATTTGTAATAATTATATATATATATATATATATACGATGGGCTTCTTTCAGTTTCCGTCTACCAAATCCACTCACAAGGCTTTGGTCAGCCTGAGGCTATAGCAGAAGACACTTGCCTAAGGTGCCATGCAGTGGGACTGAACCCAGAACCATGTGGTTGGTAAGCAAGCTGTTTACCACACAGCCACTCCTGATAGATAGACAGATATATATGTATATATAGATATAGATAGATAGATAAATAGATAGATAGATAGATAGATAGATAGATAGATAGACACATAAATAGATAGATGACCGTGTGTGTGTGTGTGCATGGGTATGTGTGTGTTTACATATTTAGGTATGTACATGTGTGTGTGTGTGTGTGCGTGTGTGCATGTGTGTTTGTGTATTTGTGTGTGTGTTTGTGTGTGTGTTTGTTTTTGTGTGTGTGAGTTTGAAAATGAGCAAGGTGCGTGTTCTTTATGTTTTCAGTGAAGCCCATAACTGACCACCTCTGTGGTTGTTCTGACTGCTAGAAATACCAGCCAAACGTTCTAATAAAGGAGGGACATTTTAGCTAATGCACCTCATGATGTATTATATTTAAATAAATAAAAAAAGAAACTCATTTACAAGACTGGAATGACTGAATACAATTTAGGTGGATCATTAGATAATGGAGTCCTAGATACACTAGGATGGTCGCAGCTAGAACATATTTGATCATAGGCCTGTCTTGATCTGGACTGACCTGGGGCTAAACAACAACAAGGAAGGACACATTAGATAATGTAGACCTAGATGCACTATGTTTGAATAAACAACAGGATGGTCACAAATGGAGCATCTTTAATTATAGGTCAAGTAGATTAATATTTACTTAAGAGCCAAACAACAACACATTAGATAATGTAATCCAAGATACACTAGGTTTCAGTAAAATACAGGATGGCCACAGCTTGAGTATCTTTGATCATAGGTCTGTCTTGATCTGGACTGACCTGGGGTTAAACAACAACAAGGAAGGACACATTAGATAATGTAGTCCTAGATACACTATGTCTGAATAAAAGACAGGATGGTCACAACTGGAACGTCACTGATCATAGATCTGCTGGACCAGGACTGACCTGGGGCTAAGCAAGGAAGGACACATTAGATAATGTAGTCCTAGATACACTATGCCTGAATAAAAGACAGGATAGTCACAGTTGGAACATCACTGATCATAGATCTGCTGGATCAGGACTGACCCGGGGCTAAGCAAGGAAGGACTCATTAGATAATGTAGTCCTAGATACACTATGCCTGAATAAAAGACAGGATGGTCACAGTTGGAACATCACTGATCATAGATCTGCTGGATCAGGACTGACCCGGGGCTAAGCAAGGAAGGACACATTAGATAATGTAGTCCTAGATACACTATGCCTGAATAAATGACAGGATGGTCACAACTGGAACGTCACTGATCATAGATCTGCTGGATCAGGACTGATGTAGTCCTAGATACACGGTGTCTTGAATTAGAGATCTGCTGGTTTAGGACTAACCTGGGGTTAAAAAACAGCATCTACTGCTAGACCTATATAATCAACAACAACAACAAAAACCTCTTTGCCATTCTCCAAACCCCATGCCATTCCCATCGACCAATCAACAACAAAGTTCTTCTAGAATATGCTCCAGCATGGCCCAAGCTATTATAAGTAAAATATTTAAAACCTAAAATGATATAAAATTGTAATATAAAAACTGAAACTTTACTAACCTCATCTTTCTAGTACTTGGATAATGTTCATGACGATGATGACGATGATGACGATGATGATGATGACAACGATGACAATGGTGCTGGCTATGTCTATCTCAGTTCAGGGATATTGTGTGTGCAGTGATACTGGTGTCCTCTCTCTTTCACTTGTTTGCTGGCATTGATTCTTATAATCCAGGTGTTTGGTAAATGCTGGACTTGAAGCAGTCTTTGTCTTTTGATAAATGGATGCAGACTGTCAAAATGACTGGGGCAAGTGTGTGTGTGGGGGGGGGGCACGTGTATGTGTATGTGTGAGTGTATTTGTGTGTGTGTGTGTGTGTGAGTGTGTGTGACTGTGTTTCTGTGTGTGTGTTTGTGTGCCTGTCTGTGAGTGTGTGTGTGAGTATGTGTGAGTGTGTGTGTGTGTGAGTATGTGTGAGTGTGTGTCTGTGAGTATGTGTGAGTGTGTGTGTGTGTGTGAGTATGTGTGAGTGTGCGTGTGTGAGTATGTGTGTGTGTGTGTATGTGTGAGTGTGTGTGAGTGTGTGTGTGTGAGTATGTGTGAGTATGTGTGTGTGTGTGAGTATGTGTGAGTGTGAGTGTGTGTGTGTGTGTGTGAGTATGTGTGTGTGAGTATGTGTGAGTGTGTGTGTGTGAGTGTGTGTGAGTGTGTGTGTGTGAGTATGTGTGAGTGTGTGTGTGTGAGTATGTGTGTGTGACTGTTTCTGTGCCTGTCTGTTTGTGCGTGCGTGCACGTGTATGTGAACGTCTGTGAGTGTGTGTGTGTGAGTATGTGCGAGCGTATGTCTGTGTGTGTGTGTGTGTGTGTCTATCTATGTGGGTGTGTGCGTGTCTGTGCGTTGTGTACATATATTTATGAATATATGTATGTGTGTATGTATGTGTTTATTTATATATGCGTGTCCATGTACATTTATATTTACGACTGTATGTACGTATACCTATGTATGAACTTATGAATGTATGTGTGTTTGTGTATGTATCTATGTTATGTATGCGTATTTATATAGGGATGGATGTATGTGCATACGAAGATGCTTATATATATGTATGTGTGTGCGTGTTTGTGAGCATGTATGTGTGTATATATATATATGTATGTATTTGTGTAGCTGTATGTATATATAGTTATATATGTATGTGCTAGTAATGTGAGTGTGTGTGTGTGTGTGTGTGTGTGTGTTTGCACTAGTTAACAAGTTGCAGGGAGTAAAGCACCTGCTAGCTTAATT
>NW_026427689.1:5840-6070 GCF_001194135.2 Octopus bimaculoides
GCTAAAGACTTGGGTAGGAGGTAAGAATGAGAGAGAGAGAGAGGGGGGAGGGAGATAACTAGGGGGGACAGAGGAAGAATGTATGTAGCAGGAGGTGAGAATGAGAGGAGGGGGTGGAGGTGGAAAGGGAGTAAGGGAAGGCAGAGAAAGACTGTGGCAGGAGGTGAGAGGAAGAGAGGGCAGGAGATGATGTAGAGAAAGAGTAAGAGTAAAAGAAAGGTAGAGAGAGA
>NW_026427691.1:0-139 GCF_001194135.2 Octopus bimaculoides
ATATGTTTTATGGATGGCGATGGGATTGTAAAAGAGAGAGAAAGAGAGATGGTGAGAGACAACAATAAGGGAGACGGAGAGAGAAAGGATGTGCATGTGTGTATGTGTATATATGTGGGCGAGCGTTCATACATGCAGT
>NW_026427691.1:149-324 GCF_001194135.2 Octopus bimaculoides
GCGTATGTGCAGATCTGTGTTTGTGTGGTATTGTTGATTCTGTGAGTGCTTTAGAGAGAATATGAGTGTTTGTCTCCGTGCGCCTCTGTGTCTGTGTGTATGTGCGTGTATGTATGTGTGCACGCACGTTCATGAGTGTGGTGTGGGGCGTGGGATTTGTGAAGGGTGTGGATGG
>NW_026427693.1:0-382 GCF_001194135.2 Octopus bimaculoides
ATTATAGATTTGTGAAGCTAATGAGTCTATAAGCATGGCTATAACTTCATTAAACTAATCTTAATCTTCTGAATATGTATTATTGACGTAACATCCTCGCTTTAAAATACAGGCTTTAATATCATTGACACTCACATTTATCTAACTCTAAAGTTACAATTAAATTTCAAATACCCTAGCCCCGCCCCATCGAATCTCTAGTTAATCAACTTTGATTGCTGTGGTTCCTATTTACAACCTGTAATATTGTCCTTAATGGATGCATGTGGTGTGAATTGATAGAAATCTATATTAGGGCATATATACATGTAAGCGCAAGCGTTTATATATAAATACATACATATATGTATGTATGTATGTATATATAAGTATGTATATATAT
>NW_026427694.1:0-323 GCF_001194135.2 Octopus bimaculoides
CAACATATGAATGAGAAAGGAAGAAGTGATAGATGAATAAAGAAGGAAGGAGTGATGGCAAACTTCATAGTGGGATGATGGAAACTGTACGGTGAAAAAGATAAATCAAACAGCATTTCAACTCTGTGTGAGTTTATGTGTGTGTGTATGTAAAAGGGAGGTATGTGAATGTTTGTGCGTGTGTGCGTGTTTGTGTGTGTGTGCATGTGTGTGCAATGGAAGTGGAATGGTGAACATTCAACGCTGAAAAGAAAACTCAAAAAGTGTTTCAGTTCTGTGTATTTGGTATTTACTTACCAGCTCTTGTATTTAGTCACGGCCAG
>NW_026427695.1:0-234 GCF_001194135.2 Octopus bimaculoides
GGTTTTAGTCAGGTCAAATTCTGGTGCTGTTAGCACACCAAACACTACATGTTTGAGCTGTATCAGCTGTTTTGTCATTAGTCACTGAAAACGGTTTGATGTGAAAGGTTGGGTGTTGATATGTTGCTCAGTGGATTTTGGGATGTCCTTAGTTGTGTACATAGGTATTTTATTTAAAATTTACGAGCATGTATCCCTGCCCCGTAAAATTCTGTTGACTGTTCTTTGAGGCAC
>NW_026427696.1:0-631 GCF_001194135.2 Octopus bimaculoides
ATATAAATATATATATATATGTATATATATTTACAACAGACTTCTATCAGTTTCTGTCTACCAAATCAACTCACAAGACTTTTTGGGTCAGCCTATGGCTATAGTAGAAGACACTTGCTTAAGGTTCTATGCAGTGGGACTAAACCCAGAACGATGTGGATGGAAATAAAACTTCTTACCACACTGAGCTTCATTTAGTTTCCATTAACCAAGCCCTGGACTATAGTAAAAAAAAACAATTGCCTAGCATCTCAAACAGCAAGACTGAACCTACAGTCACGAGGCTGGGATGCAAACCTGTTAATCACGCTAATTTGTTTCTATTCATATCAATAATACTTGTGGTAATAATGATAAAATCAATTTGTGTATAGTACTTTTTTGTTTTTGTTTTCTTTCCCCTTGATGATAATTAAAGGTAAATTATAAAATTTATGAGACGATTACTATTTAAAAACAAACAAAATTGTACCCTTAGCTGAATGAATATTTTATAGAAACTCATCTATTATTATTTACTCTATTTATTTATAAGCTGTCCATCTTTATAATGAGTATTAAAGACTTACAAATGATTTTTCAATATCATTTTATGGTAAATATTGAAAAAAAAATATTTCAATGCAAAAAT
>NW_026427697.1:0-288 GCF_001194135.2 Octopus bimaculoides
TTGCCATTTTATCGGTAGCATATTTATGCCGGCAGCGAAGAATTCTGGAGAGTGAGAGGCGATGAAATCACGAAAGGCTGTTTTTGTATCGTCTTCAGATTTAAAGTTTTTTCTTGCGAAAAGTTGTCTAATGCCTGGAAAACGTGATAGTCACTTGGTGCAAGGTCTGGTGAATATGGTGGATGACAGAGTACTTCCAAGATCAGTTCCTGTAACCTGAGTAGCGTTCATTGTGCAGCATGTGGTCGAGCATTGTCTTGCAAGAGAATTGGCCTGTCTCTATTGACC
>NW_026427698.1:0-820 GCF_001194135.2 Octopus bimaculoides
ATATTATGACTAAAGTATTTCCAAAAAGTTTAGAATTTTTTGTTTTGTTTCTGTAGTTTTTATTTGCTGCTTCTTTGACCATTCATTCATTCCCTTTCCATGGTGTAAGGACCTCTATAGCAAAACTCGTCCTCCTGACAACCCTACACATTGTTCTTTATTAGATACTGCTTCCCCAAATTTCTGTGAATTTATTGCTTATAATCTTTTAAATGCTTCACTCATTAAATATATTATACAGTAACATAAGATGTGACTGTTTCGTACCCAGGAATATTGTAAAGTTGTCAAATGTGTACATGAAAAATAAAACGACGGCCTTTCGATAGCACGTGCGGTTCGCCGGCGGATCTCCGCCGCCGATGCGTCTTCCGCTGATTTGCTCGGCTCCCTTTCGCTCCTACAACAGTCCACTACGTCTGCTGCTAAAGAAATTCTCGCAAAGACAAATTAACCGCAGCGTGCTAACGTTTCTGTCGGCTCTTTGCCCTTATTTAGATATAAATATTCACACAAACACACACAGAAATATAATCAGGTACAATAAACTAAAATATAAAGGGATTTAAGAAGAGTTATCTTTCTGAATTATTACGGTCAGGTGATACGCATGCGCAATGAATGTACTTCCTACTTCATATCCCGTTAGATGTCTTGTGTGTGAAGTTTTCTTAATTAGCCGATAAATACATTTATGATAATTATAATACATTTCTCATCTACCACATACGCACATATATGACAACACAGTCTTTTGTGAAACCTTTCCGTAAGTATTTAACAATGAAAATATTCAATGTTTTTAATTCTGTAGGTTTTC
>NW_026427698.1:3633-4630 GCF_001194135.2 Octopus bimaculoides
AAGTTTGAACATTTCCAATTACTTTTGAAGGTTCAAAATCTGTGAGTGCAGCATGAAGGGCCTCTCTGTTCGTCGATTTCTTTTATATCTCACTTTCCTAATGGTAAACTGTATATTTACCCCACTCACTCACTCTGTCTGTCTGTCTGCCTCTCTCTCTATGTATATACACACACACATATATATGTATATATATATATATATATATATATTATTGTGAGTGAGTGTATATGGGTAAGGAGTCTGATCAGAGCAACAGGGTCATTTAAAAATGCTATGTGAAAGGTAATCAATAATAATAATATGCTAATTTGTTTTTTGTACGAACCTGTTGCGTGCTTCACACTTCAAAGATGTGGCAAAGCGAGAGAAAGGAAGTGAGGGAGAAAGAGAGAGAGTGAAAGAGACAGTGAGAGGTGACAGCGTTGGTTATGTGTTTTGAAATGTTTATCACGTCGCAACATATATGATTGCAATAAGTGTCACGTGGTGGAAGTAAACGCAATTGCCAAACTTTCATTAATAAATCCATTTATTATTTCGATCATTTGCGCTTCAATTTGTACCCAGATATTTTCAGACACACACACTCGCCGCCGAGACGACGGCCTTTCGATAGCACGTGCGGTTCGCCGGTGGAGCTCCGTCGCCGATGCGTCTTCCGCTGCTTTGCTCGGCTCCCTTTCGCTCCTACAACAGTCCACTACGTCTGTTGCTAAAGAAATTCTCGCAAAGACAAATTAACCGCAGCGTGCTAACGTTTCTGTCGGCTCTTTGCCCTTATTTAGATATAAATATTCACACAAACACACACAGAAATATAATCAGGTACAATAAACTAAAATATAAAGGGATTTAAGAAGAGTTATCTTTCTGAATTATTACAGTCAGGTGATACGCATGTGCAATGAATGTACTTCCTACTTAATATGTCTTGTGTGTGAAGCTTTCGTGATTAGCCGATAAATACATTTATGATAATTATAATACATTTCTC
>NW_026427699.1:0-454 GCF_001194135.2 Octopus bimaculoides
AACATGATATCAAGAGGTGACGCAGTACGACCATTTTGAACGACTCCATTTAATTGAAGAGGGAGAATGTCTATGTTGCTACTAAAGTGACTCAGAATATATTACACTTCTAAGAACTGCATGAAGTTTGTTAGGGTCATAGCTTGTAAATAACTGTGGTTCACTTTTAATTTATTAGTCGTTTTTTCTTTTATTTTTTACAAACTATGACCCTAACAAACTTCATACAGTCCTTAGAAGTGTAGTATATTCTGAGTCACTTTAGTAGCAACATGAACTTTCTTCCTCTTCTTGCTCTATTAGAGAATTTGTGTGAAATTATATTAATGTGTCCAACTGATTAAAAATTTTTATTTATTTATGCAGCTGAGGATAGTCCTGCATTTAAATTGATGTAATGACTACATTGTTCAATTAAATGGAGTCGCTTGAAACGGTCGTACTGCATCACTTC
>NW_026427700.1:0-317 GCF_001194135.2 Octopus bimaculoides
GTGTGTGTGTGTGTGTGTGTGTGTGTGTGTGTGTGTGCGTGTGCTTATGTACGTTTGTGTGTAAGTGTGTGTGTGTGTGTGAAAATTATTAGTTACACTAGTGCATGAAAGACATTTACTTGACAAACAGCAGTGGCCCGAAAAAATCAGCTGCCGATTCACCTTTATAACAATCTCTGGTAATAGAATATTATATCTATATAATACTACATAAGTGTATCTTCTGTAAGTACGGAGTCGTCCTTCACCGTATACACATGCATACGGTGAAGTATATCTATCTATCTATCTATCTATCTATCTATCTATCTATCTAT
>NW_026427701.1:0-713 GCF_001194135.2 Octopus bimaculoides
AAGAAAGCTCAATGAAAATCAGACGTAGCAATTTAGAACGCTAGTGTTAAATCAAGAGATATCATTGTTTCCGAACAGATAAAGAGGGATTACATTACATACTTCTAGATGATTCTAGATTTGCATTTCAAAGTTTTCCTGAACAAGTTTTACGAAATATTTCTCTACACAATTTCAAAAATGCAAAATAGTTATTTTCGTCTGGGGATGATGACGCGGCACCAAAGAGTTCATCGTACTTTATATGGTATCGCGAAACAGGTATTTCTGAAGATGTATGCATACTCTTCCATTAAATAATTTTAAAGCAGTGAGTTCAGAGAGAAACAAACACAGGAAATGATGTCTCTCGTTGCTCATACTTTTATGTATATATACTCAGTATAAATAAGGCGGTTGAGACTTCATCTCGACATAATGTATGTATGTACAGTACAGGCACTGTTCAAAAGTCCCTTTACCTCTAACTAATAACAAAGTACACTAACAATACAAAGAGCGGCAGAAAAAATCACCGATAAAGGATTTGAATGACATCCAGCTGTCCAGTACTTTATCCAAAGAATATATGATTTACCTCGGGCAAGAGTATAATACATAGCAAACAAAAACAAGGTGGAACATTTGTGATTACATTATGTTTTATTCGTTGAATGCAATTTTATATTACAATTATAATTTATACACGGTATAAACTGGTCAGTCCTTGCTCC
>NW_026427702.1:0-250 GCF_001194135.2 Octopus bimaculoides
CCATGTGGTCGGTAAGCAAGCTATTTACCACACAGCCACTCCTGCGCCTTATATATAGATAGATAGATAGCTATAGATAGGTATAGATAAATATATAGATGTAGTAATGCAGATAGACACAATTAAGCTTGATATACGTATGTACACATAAACACACATATCTACATCGTACATACATACATGTCCGTCTGGTCTTTATGTACAAATGTGTGTGTGTGTATGAAAAAATATACATATATATATATATATA
>NW_026427703.1:0-408 GCF_001194135.2 Octopus bimaculoides
AACAGGATTCGTTGGAAGGCGTTTTTCTTTGACAAAAAAGAACAAATAACCGATTTACCTGAGAATGAACTGAAGGTTAAGAAATTGTTTCGTTCCAGAAACAACCCACCTTATAATTATAAGTTAGATAAGTTTGAAGAAGATATTTGGTCAATTGTTAAAAATATTAATTTTTCGTAAATCGTCATACATGAACCAGCATTTGAAATATCTTAATACTGTTACCAAACAAGTGAAAAGTGATAAAGGAATTTTCGTCACGTCTGACAAGACTAGAAATATTTATAAACTGAATAAGGAGCATTACATGAATTTACTTAGTAAGGAAATTGAAAAGAATTATAAAATTACTAATCTTTGGACGCTCAGAAAGACCAATTTGGATGTTAAGAAACTAATGGAGAAATA
>NW_026427705.1:0-432 GCF_001194135.2 Octopus bimaculoides
AAAGTCGACCTTGGTGTAATTTGAACTCAGAACGTAACGGCAGATGAAATACGACAAAGCATTTCACCCAGTTACGACTTCTGTTTACCTTGGTCTTTTTTCTCCTTCCTAGTCGACAGATTTTTGTTGTCTCAGTGATGAAACCTGGTGTGGTTGCTGCAGAGCATCTTTTTCTTGTGGTTTTGGCTCATCAGTCAGTGTCGCTGCAGTGAAACCATCATCAGAGAAGATGCTGTCATCGAATGGCCAAAGCCCACAAACCCTGAAACCATTCACCGATTATTGGAGTCCCTCTACGGGCGTAAACCGTTTTATAGGCACAGGAGTGGCTGTGTGGTAAGTAGCTCGCTCCCAACCACATGGTTTTGGGTTCAGTCCCACTCTGTGGCATCTTGGGTAAGTGTCGTCTACTATAGCCTCGGGTCAACCAAA
>NW_026427705.1:1518-1643 GCF_001194135.2 Octopus bimaculoides
ATCTTTCACGCCATAAAATCGAACTTACCTATACTCCTACAAAGCCCCAACATGAAAAATCTGATTGAAAAAACGCTTTACGGAATAGTAGACGGCAGTGGCGTGTGGTGACTTTTGAGGTTAAA
>NW_026427705.1:1706-1860 GCF_001194135.2 Octopus bimaculoides
CAAGAGAACACATTTAGTTACGTAATACGGCCATGATTTTAGACCGTTATGCTGTCAAAGACAAATCAGCTGCTTTATCTCGCCAATTTCCGGAAAATAATTGACACTCCCTCGAAAAGCCTGTTCTGATACTTACTGAACTCCATACATTAAA
>NW_026427705.1:3207-3529 GCF_001194135.2 Octopus bimaculoides
GTTAATTTCACGAGCAGGCTGTTCCGTTGATCGGCTCAACTGGAACCCTCTACGTCGTAAGCGACGGAGTGCCTACACAGAAATATAAGAGTTCTTTATAATTTCCACGATTACTAGATCCTTCAGATTCAAAATGACCCCGAAATGATAATTCCTGACAACCTAAAAAAATAACTTCATCGATCAATCGTTGCAGACTGGAGCTGTTTCGTCTATCTATGTCTGTTTGTCTTGTCTATCTGCCTGTGTATCTATCAATTTATCTATCTAGTGAGAATTTACAAAACAAAAGAAAAAACAAACAAATAAACAAAAGACGAAG
>NW_026427705.1:3769-3886 GCF_001194135.2 Octopus bimaculoides
TGGGTTGCACATTAACGATGTGAAGCAGCACCCTTTAAAACATTCGTAGAAATAGGCATGAGTGGATTCTGTTTTGGTTACCTTACACTTTATTTTTTAAATTTCTACTCTAGTATT
>NW_026427705.1:4749-5071 GCF_001194135.2 Octopus bimaculoides
CTTCTCACTCCTCACTCACCCTCTCCAGTCCACTGCTCCACCCTATTTATATTCACCTTCCGTACCCTGAGTGTGTTCCGAGCACATCATCACCATCTTCTCTCTCTCTCTCCCTCTCTCTGGCAGATTTTCTGATGCTTCTTTCCCCATCCAAACACAAAAAGTCAAAAACCTGTAAAGTTAAGATAAATGAAGCAAGTATTATTGATAATCTTTCTGTAATCAATATCGATTATAGAGTTATCATTTTCATATTCTCCGAACAACAATCGTATTGTTTAAAAATGAAACCTGCCCTTTCCAGTTCAATAACACAAAACTT
>NW_026427705.1:5641-5743 GCF_001194135.2 Octopus bimaculoides
ATATACTTAGAGTAGATTTTGAGATTATAATAAACCATAACTCATTACCAGGGGGTGATTATTGAGACTTACTATTGTAATTTAATTAATTCAACTCTGTTT
>NW_026427705.1:5902-6301 GCF_001194135.2 Octopus bimaculoides
TCACATATATCTTCTTTTAGAGATCAAACTTTTCAAACCCTCACTACAGACCCTGGGCATTTTACTGTTCTTTCATTCTAAACTTAAATATACCCAGGTATTGCAACATACACCCAGGTATCCCCAACACATTTGCACACCTTTCAATAAATCTGAGGGTAGTTCTTTCCTCTCAACCCCTATCCTTCTTTTTAAATAAAATTTTAAAACGCCAATGAAAGCTTGGCTGAAGAGGGAAGCGTTTGTCTACAGTCCCGCTCACCACCAAACCACCTTCAAAATAGCTGGCGCCAGACTGATCTTCCCAATGGAGCCAGATCCCTCTTACATGCAACAGAAGCCATTCGATATAACTCCAGAAGTGAGCAATGCTCGGGTGAGGTACGGTCGTCACAATGT
>NW_026427705.1:6311-6704 GCF_001194135.2 Octopus bimaculoides
TAACTCCAGAAGTGAGCAATGCTCGGGTGAGGTACGGTCGTCACAATGTGCTCAGCTCGGCCAGTCCCGGCTAAGAGCACTAACATGTCTGTAGAGTCTATTTCAAACTAGCAATGCCATCCAATGGCATTGCTAGATCAGGGATTCTTAGAAATCATCCAGAGGTCCTAGATCGAAAGTCCTCCGTGAGAGATCAATCTATTCTTTCTCAGATTCGTGGTCGTTGTTGTTGCTCTCATCCGCCACTAATTCTACTAGGAGACCATGGTGATACTCCCTCCGACCCATTATTCGAATGGCAGAGGACTGTGGGCACTTGACAACACTTTAGGGATCATTTAAGTTTTGACGCTGAATTCGAATTTGTTATTCATTTATTCCAGAAAAATTTTG
>NW_026427705.1:6714-7175 GCF_001194135.2 Octopus bimaculoides
TTTGACGCTGAATTCGAATTTGTTATTCATTTATTCCAGAAAAATTTTGCTAAAATGTTACAGGTATTCAACGTTTGATAATTTTCAGAATTTCCAACCACGTTCGCTGCCTCTTCCCTCATCAGGGGTGGGCATCGGCGTATCAATACATTAAGCTAGCTACACGAGCAAATTTAATATTTAAAAGCTACGAACAAACAAACCAACAAGAGTTGCAAGAAATAACAGTCAGAACATTGTTTAAAACAGACATTTATTAGTTAAAATATTCAAGAAAGAAAGTTTGCAATACACTCTAGGATGTTATAATCTCGTTCTATACCTGATTCAGGATTGTTGCTTTATCAGGGGACGAGCTGTAGAAAAGTGAATTTGATAAACGGTGGCCAATATGTACCAGGGGGCTAACTCTCATTAGACAGCTGATATTGATACCTTTAACACCTTGTTCCCAAATAAAA
>NW_026427705.1:7185-7436 GCF_001194135.2 Octopus bimaculoides
GAAAGAGAAAGAAGTCCTCATTGAAGCGAGACAACATAGGCTGTCGTTCTACAAGTGCCTCACAATTCGATAACACCCCGACCTCGCTGAATTCCCTTGCTCTTGATATATATTCGATGTCCTGCCATATATCATGAAGGCAAACTCTAACAAAACTCTTGTAGTGATATATGTGTTTCTAGCAGTTGCGGCTGGAATTTTAAGAGTTGGGGGGCACAAGATCTGCCCTTCTCCGCTCGATTTTGCTACAT
>NW_026427705.1:8364-8467 GCF_001194135.2 Octopus bimaculoides
AGATCAGTTGATTGATATTGCTTCTGTGTGATTATGTTTATTCATGTATCCGTACTGCGTGGATCGGATAAAGTGATAGAGATATTATAGTATACAGTATATA
>NW_026427705.1:8551-8769 GCF_001194135.2 Octopus bimaculoides
AAAAGAAAGAAGTCCCTGTGCATTGATTTGTTTTGGTGGGGGTTAAAGTATAGCACAGCTATAACACCAATAGCACAAGAAGGGTTGAGACAACCAGAAACAGAGGGATTTTATCATTTACTCTTTTTTTACGACTTTACAATAACCTAGAAGGAAGTTGCTACTGGAATTAGGGAACCCTTGGCACCCCCTGTGGTTAAGATGCTAATTAGTCCTTA
>NW_026427705.1:8779-9035 GCF_001194135.2 Octopus bimaculoides
GGTACAATAACAGTGACTACTATTAAGCGTCACAACAGATATGGGATCACTAGTGGTTTCTTCAAAACCCTGAAATATTTGTATCGTGGGTCCCACTACCGGATAAAGTTTCAAGTCATATCCACACCCAATACACACACTAGAGAATAGAGAGAGTGTGTATATATATATATGTATATACATACACATATAATTATATATTTGCATACTAGCAAACGCACCTGTCCTTTGGACGGTTTAAGTTGCTTTGGTGGTA
>NW_026427705.1:9045-9183 GCF_001194135.2 Octopus bimaculoides
AGCAAACGCACCTGTCCTTTGGACGGTTTAAGTTGCTTTGGTGGTATTTTCTCACTTTGTTCCAGTTGTCACCTGAGCTCAGCGAGCCGTTTGCTCAGTAGTATCTACCATAAAGTAAGTTTGAAGGAATCAGTGTTC
>NW_026427705.1:9193-9345 GCF_001194135.2 Octopus bimaculoides
GTTGTTGACAGGAAGAATAGAGTCTATCAAATGATAGGTTTGGCTCTGAATTTTGAACGTTGGTTTATAGGAGTTTTCATGAATGGGTTTCTGACCGAAACTTGACATCTGGAAGGCAGAGTTAGAAACGCGAATTTTCTGTATAGATTGCT
>NW_026427705.1:9355-9481 GCF_001194135.2 Octopus bimaculoides
GACATCTGGAAGGCAGAGTTAGAAACGCGAATTTTCTGTATAGATTGCTGCCAATCAGAGTGTTGACTAATGAGTAAAGAGAGCTTACTTCCGCTGTTTACAGCAGTACCCGGAAGGAAGGTATGT
>NW_026427705.1:9577-9826 GCF_001194135.2 Octopus bimaculoides
GCCAAGTTTGTGCCAAAACTGCTTTCAGCTGACCAAAAAGACACTCGGGTCTCAGTTGCACAAGATCTTCTTGACTGTGACGAGAACGATGAAAACTTTTTGTAAACTTTGCGTAGGTCTCTGAGCAGGCATCTCCAAGCTTTTGGCAAACTTTCATGCAGTTTCCCTGTTCAACTCCTTTTGCTATGATTAATGCGACGATCACACGCTACACACCATCCTTCCAAGCACTGCTGTAAATAGCAGAAG
>NW_026427705.1:9836-10022 GCF_001194135.2 Octopus bimaculoides
ACTAGAACGTTAAAACGTAGTGCGCTGCAAAGCAGAGATCAGGAGGTCATTATGTGCTAAGCGGCTTTACACTGCATGCTTTAGCATTGTTACTATGGCAACAGTGCGGATACTTATTGATCAGACATCGTGTGCATATTTTCTTTTACTCTTTTACTTGTTTCAGTCGTTTGACTGTGGCCATGC
>NW_026427705.1:10253-10366 GCF_001194135.2 Octopus bimaculoides
TCTATCGATCTCTTTTGCCGAACCGCTAAGTTACGGGGACGTAAACACATTAACATCGGTGTGAAGCGATGGTGGGGGGACAAACACAGATACACAAACACACACACATATAT
>NW_026427705.1:10376-10536 GCF_001194135.2 Octopus bimaculoides
CGATGGTGGGGGGACAAACACAGATACACAAACACACACACATATATATACGACAGGCTTCTTTCAGTTTCCGACTAACAAATCCACTCACAAGGCTTTGATCGTACCGGGGCTATAGTAGAAGATACTTACCCAAGGTGCCACGCAGTGGGACTGAACC
>NW_026427705.1:10546-10661 GCF_001194135.2 Octopus bimaculoides
GCTATAGTAGAAGATACTTACCCAAGGTGCCACGCAGTGGGACTGAACCCAGACCATGCAGTTGGGAAGCAAGCTTCTTTATTTCATAAAAAATTCGCCATACGGCGTTACATAG
>NW_026427705.1:10671-10775 GCF_001194135.2 Octopus bimaculoides
CCATACGGCGTTACATAGAGGGGACAAACAAAGACAGACAAACAAAAAAGCTATGGGCTGGACGCGGACATTAATGAATGAAGATGAATACACAAGAAAGAATG
>NW_026427705.1:10785-10899 GCF_001194135.2 Octopus bimaculoides
GACATTAATGAATGAAGATGAATACACAAGAAAGAATGAAAATGGGAGAGACACCAGCGCCCGTCGACTGATAACCTCTCTAAAACTTTGTCCAATACAAGTCGGTCAAATTTA
>NW_026427705.1:10920-11040 GCF_001194135.2 Octopus bimaculoides
ATGTTCTTCCTCTTTATATGAAGCAACAAGCCTCTTATAAATGTTCATATAATTCACTGGGGCTTTTAGTCTCCCCATATCTGCAACCTCTTTTCACTAACGCCCACGCCCTCTCTAGGC
>NW_026427705.1:17332-17484 GCF_001194135.2 Octopus bimaculoides
AAAGATACCTCTCCAGCCTCACTTTCCTTTTCAGGTGGAACCTGAAAAGTTAATGAGGCCTTGACCAAAGAGAAAGATACTCATCTTCGACCCTTTCAATCCCGTCCACCACACAACCTCTTTTGTCATAACCACCAGACAGAGGAAAATTG
>NW_026427705.1:17494-18032 GCF_001194135.2 Octopus bimaculoides
GTCCACCACACAACCTCTTTTGTCATAACCACCAGACAGAGGAAAATTGCCCTCCCTTACCGGCCAAAGGAAGGGGGTGGGGCGATCTTCAGAATGGACTCGGTCGAAAGCCGGATCCGTCCTATACGTGACAACAACTGTTCGACAAAGCTCCGCAAGTCAGCAGTGCCTGGGCACTGTACGAGAGCATGCAGAACGATTTCATCGCTCTGCGTGCATCTCAGGCCAGGGATTTCTGGAAACTGTCCATAGTTCCCGGCCCGAAAGTCCTCCGGAAGAGACCTGCCAGTTGATTCTCCTCGATGCCCTGGATCTCTCCGAGTACGTCATCGCTCTTGCCCTCCACTAATCCCGTATAGATCTCCAAAATGGAACTTCCACAAACCGCATTGCCCGACTGGCTGAATTCTGTAAGCGCTTGGAGATGCTCTAGGCGCCAAGCGCCCTGCCTTGGTCTACGCCCGATCCAGAACTGTAGCTCTGTCAAGGAGACAAGCTTCGGAAAAGCGCATTCAACAACCAGCGACCACACCTGCTC
>NW_026427705.1:18068-18600 GCF_001194135.2 Octopus bimaculoides
CGCATGTCTGCGCATCATCAGACACGGGTATGCCGGTCCTACAGGCAACTAGTGTTGACAGCAAATGGATGGTCTGACAAGTGGTACCTGACCCTTCCTCAGGAAGCGGAAGAGCAAAGGCGCCAGCCCGTTCAACCACGAAGCGGAGCAAGAGACGACAGTCAGACGGTAGTATATGACGGATGCGATGTAGGCATTTACTACCGTCGCCCGACCTTTCAAGGACAGCTTCCGCTCGACCTATTTCTAGGTGAGACGGGCCACCCTGTCTGTCACCTCACCCCAGTTCTGGTCCAATTAGAGATCCGGATCGAACCAGACTCCAAACAACTTAACAGGTCCATCCGTCCAGCGCCTCACAACGCTGTTCGTTGGCATGGGCCTGCCCCTTCAGATGCCGAGCTGCAGGCTCATTGACTTCTCGTGGTTAATCATTGCTCCTGTCACCGATTCGTATTGCCTTAAGGTTTTTTTATCTTAGTAGAAGTCAAGACTGTTTCCTTGGATATCACTACAGCTGCTGAATAGATCA
>NW_026427705.1:18718-19805 GCF_001194135.2 Octopus bimaculoides
GATGTTTACACCGAGTCATATTTATCGACTTTGTGATGTTTTCTTCTATTTTTGTTATTTCATCCCCGTCATCGATTGTAACAGGCCTGTTACGGGGTGTATTATTTTGTTTGTTGTTGCTTTGTGCTTCAGTATTTGCTTATCTGTGTGTTGTTGTTTCACTGTGCTGTATTATATATTTCTGGGGTGGTTAGCTCAGTAGTTATTTTTACATTGGTTCAGCTTTTTATTTGCTCTATGCATGTCTACCTCTGTCGTGTTTATTTCTTTTTGTGGAGCCTGTCTTGTATTTGAGTTGAAAGTTATGGTTATGCTCCAGTAGTATTGTGGCCCTACATTTTAAAACGATTTGCTGTGTAAACTCGGATGTCCTTTTTCGAGCCAAAAATGGATACGAGGGGCTTAAATAAAACAAAGACATCTTCCATGCTACATTTTGTGAAATCTTTTAGCTCCAAAGACTAAAGCCAATGTTTTCTTTTCAATTTGACTGCAGTTTGTTTCCACTTTACTCAAGGTACAGGTAGGATGCGCGATTGCCTTTTCAGTACCATCTGGGAATACATGGAATATGGCAGTTTCATACCATAATCCCAAGTATCGGCAGCTAGTATTATTTCAAACTTCGGATTATAATGGATCAGTAATAAATCAAATTGCAGCAATTCCTTCGTCTCTTTAAAGACTTTGGTGTATGCTGGCGTCCAGTTCCACTGTATTTTAACTTAATCATACCGATACGTTTACTCCAATATCCACGGACTAAACGAGACAGGAGGAGACGTGTGGGATTGAGAGTCGCTGAAGAGGTCACACGATGTATGACGAAAGACTTCAGAGAAAGGTCACTAAAATAATAATGATATAGTGTGTGTGTTTATTTGGCAAAAAATGACCATCCCGAAATCCAACAATATAATCGAAAACAGGCCGTAACATCAAAGGCAGAATGTTCAACCAACACAATGAACAGTTGAGGTGTTACCTTAGTTCACTGGAAGTGAACAGCTGGTACCGTAGTACATCTCCAGCGTTAAAAGCTGTGCAAATAATAATAATAATAATAATAATAATAATAATAATAATA
>NW_026427705.1:19858-19961 GCF_001194135.2 Octopus bimaculoides
TAATAATAATAATAATAATAATAATGTGGAACCTGAAGACTAAAACAATATCCATTGTCATAGGTACCCTGGGAATGACAGCGAAACGGGCTGATTACTACCT
>NW_026427705.1:26246-26364 GCF_001194135.2 Octopus bimaculoides
AGCCCGTCGTATATATGTATATGTATATATATGAGCGTGTGTGTTTGTGTGTTTGTGTTTGTCCCCACTCGCCCCAACATCGCTTGACAACCGATGCTGGTGTGTTTACGTCCCCGTA
>NW_026427705.1:26374-26731 GCF_001194135.2 Octopus bimaculoides
AATAATAATAATAATAATAATAGTAATGATGATGATGATGATGATGATAACAATAATAAAAGAAAAAACACCTACAGAGTCTATATCAGCGTTTCTCAACCGGAGTTCCCAGAACCCTGAGGTTCCGCAAAAGGTTCCTGGGCGTTCTCCGAGAAAGAGTGGGATAAGCTAATGCCAATTTCATGATCGTAATATTACTGTACATGCACAACATTTTATTGGTTATTGTAATATTGTAATACAGACATCATCTAACCCATTATGTTATCAAAAATTATAACAACCATATAGGAGTGGCTGTGTAGTTAGTAGCTTGCTTACTAACCACATGGTTCCGGGTTCAGTCCCCCTGCGTGG
>NW_026427705.1:27019-27583 GCF_001194135.2 Octopus bimaculoides
GCAAGGGTAATATGGTTGAGAAAACACTGGTCTATATAATCAGGTATATACGCGTCTCCTTAATTTCTAACGTTATAAATCAATAGTATCAGCTTAATCTAGAAATTAACAGCATCAAGTAACAACAAGGCAGTGATCAAGCTGAATCATTAGCATGCCCAGCAACGGCGGTGCACCAGCATGGCCGCAGCTCTGAGCTGAAACTATAGAAAAAAAAAGTACCCAGTTAAATGCTTTGCGGAATTTTGTCTATCTTCACGTTCTGAGTTCATAAATGCCACTGAGCTCGTCTTTGCATTTCATCCTTTTCGAGGTCGATAATATAGTACCATTTGAGTACTGGGCTCTCTCTTGGGAAGCTGAAAACCTCTCATTGGCTCGACTGACTGCAAAGCGCTGTGAATTACTTCTGAATTGCTGGAGCTGTGTACGTAATTTTTATCACTGTGCGCTTCTTAATTACCGTAAATCCTCGAGTATAGTCCGCCTTTGAGCATAATACGCAGGGTATTTCTAGGGGGCTGTACCTCTGAAAAACCTAAACCTTGTGTATAATACGCACCC
>NW_026427705.1:27813-27969 GCF_001194135.2 Octopus bimaculoides
TTTCATTTTTAACCTCGTATATAGCACGCACTAGAAATTTTGACCTTTAAGTTTTGGGAAAAATGTGCGGATTATACTCGAGGATTTACGGTATTTACATTCTGAATTTAATGTTTAAAATCTTTTCAGATCAGTATTTACTTCTGTCCTACTGGT
>NW_026427705.1:27979-28161 GCF_001194135.2 Octopus bimaculoides
TGTATATATGGTGTATATTCACTTCCCCCTAAATTTCTAGCACTGTGTTGAATATTATCATATTAATCTAGAAATTAATATCAATTAATATTCACCTGTAAAAACTAGCGATTAAATTCGTTGCATTATTTTATATTATCTCATCGCATGCACAAATACGCAAACACACACACACACACACA
>NW_026427705.1:28171-28491 GCF_001194135.2 Octopus bimaculoides
CACACACACACACACACACGTATAAATACATGGATGTCCCTCTGAAAACACTCGGTTCAGTGATTATAAGTTCGTGGTTCAATTGCTCAACCAGGATTACTCGCTACTAATTCATTGAGCAGGGATTTCACGTCATAAAACGACTGAATATTCATAGTCATCTTCGAGATAGACCGAGATCCATTTACTAACGATTAAATTTGACAAAATGTGTAGAATTTTCTTTCCTGTTCTGTTCCTGATTATTCAATACATTAATGAAAAGAGGCAGAGAGCTGGCAGAAACGTTAGCACGCCGGGCGAAATGCTCAGCGGTATTT
>NW_026427705.1:28519-28664 GCF_001194135.2 Octopus bimaculoides
TCCACCGAGGTCGACTTCGCCTTTCATCCTTTCGGGGTCGATAAATTAAGCACCAGTTGTGTACCGGTGTCGATCTATTCGACTGGCCCCCTGCTCCAGGAATTTCGAGCCTTGTGCCTGGAGTAGAAAAGAATACATTAATGAA
>NW_026427705.1:28728-29859 GCF_001194135.2 Octopus bimaculoides
AGAAGTGCAGAAAGATATGTTGGGTAATTCGTCGTGTATCTAGAATTGAAAAAATGGTTAATAACCCCTGTGAATGTAATAGTTTCATCTGCTAGAAATAACAGTCATTAAATATCGCTAAAATCACTACCTACAGTCTTAAAAATAAATGTAGAGATGTTGCCTCAAGAAGAGGCTGCGATGATTAGGATCGCTGTGACTATAGGTCATTCTGGATCGGGGATGACCCCTTTGAAATACCCCTTAGACGGAGGAGTAAGGATAGAACATTTGATTTTGTTCGGGCCCTTTGCGAATGCTGGGTGGTAAGAAGGGATGAAGTTATTCTCAGGCAAAAAACCTGGTTCAAATATTTGCAACAGAACTGTCCCCATTAAAGACCCCCTCACCCAGTGACGAAGCTGTAGTGTTAACCTGATTAACAAATAAAGTCTGCTACATGTGTATTGGGACCGTCCGGCTTAGTATTGCCCTACACACAGATTACATCTACGAAACTTTGTCTCACAAAGATTTTCGTTCACTGTAAAGCAGAAGATAGTATTTTACCAATGCATCACCGAGCAGTGTCGGTTCGAACTTGGGAACCTCACAATTACGTAGTTGCCAGGCAAGCTTTGAAACTACAACAATTGATAACGACAATAACAGAAAAATTAAAACTGCAACAGTACCTTCTTTTTTTTTTGCCTCCTTTGCAGTAGCAGCAGTCGATTCTCTGCGTCATCTTACCATTCAAATTGTAATGACGACGCCGGTTGGTTCGTTGTTCTTGAAGATAGTCTCTGTGAATGGGGTACTTTTCCTTATTATCCTACAATAATCTACTCAAATGGAAATTCGAGTGTCACATGGAATAACGGTAAGTATTTTGTCATTTCTTATAAATTGTTTCTCTGTCACATTAATACAGTGAGTAGTAAAAGTCTAATTATGATGGCATGGAAAATACAGGAAACAATTCAGGAAATATTTCGGTATTATTATAGCATGGGTCTCACAGTACTTAACAAAGAGAAT
This sequence comes from Octopus bimaculoides, assembly GCF_001194135.2. Classification (NCBI taxonomy): domain Eukaryota; kingdom Metazoa; phylum Mollusca; class Cephalopoda; order Octopoda; family Octopodidae; genus Octopus; species Octopus bimaculoides. The sequence continues at coordinate 29,749 of NW_026427705.1, forward strand.
CGCTATGTGGTGCAATATTACACGTGTGGATGTGGAAAATTTAGTACGGCGGGGTGGCTGCTGGAGAGTTCCAGGCATTAGTGATAACGCCAAAGGCCTGGTTGGATGTCC
>NW_026427705.1:29884-30387 GCF_001194135.2 Octopus bimaculoides
TTAGAGAAACTGAAGGACCGCAACAATAGCTGTGTGAATCTGAGAGGGGAATATGTGGCATAAAATCATAATTAACTGATCCTCCTTTATTTTCTTTTACCCAAAGTCAGGAACTTTTCAGTACCTTCCCTTTTTATACAACCCACGTGGTGACATTTATTTCACTTAAATTTAATTAACATTTCCTTTCTTATTTCAGAAATTTAATACTCTTAACATTTAAGATAATATTGAAGCTAATTTATACTTGAAATTTAATTTACTTGAGGCTAGTATGAGCGGAATAAGTAAAGCAGTTGAAGGGCTATTCAAGAAAGGGAAAATTTCTAGCGAGATTTTCAAGATTTTGAAACCCACTGTCAGCAAATCAAGCGTCTATAAAGTAATCAAACGAATAAAAAAGACAGAGACCGGTTTTTGCTTACAAAGAGTGAAAACTACTCCACTTCGACCGGTGAGAACTCAAAGACTCATCAAAAACACCAAAGAAAAGATCAGGCGTA
>NW_026427705.1:30397-31295 GCF_001194135.2 Octopus bimaculoides
GTGAGAACTCAAAGACTCATCAAAAACACCAAAGAAAAGATCAGGCGTAGCCCAAAAAGAAAGATCAGAAAATTCACTTCAGAAGCTGGTACAAGCAATGGAACTGGCCATAATTTGTTGAAAAATAAACTTCACTTATTCCCATACCAGATATCAAAAGCACATCTTTTGTGTGAAGCCACAAAGAAAATAAGACTGCAACAAGTGAAGTTTCTTTTGCAAAACGCTGAGGGATGGCACGCAGCCACCAACACCGTGCACAGATGAAAAGTTATTCAGTGTGCAAGCGTGCCACAATCCACGAAACGATCTTATATATGCAGTGAATGAAGAGGACATTCCTGTCAAGCAAGGATTATCCTTTCGGCGGCAGAAGCTTGCATTCATATTGGTGTGGGCAGGTGTGACATCAAATGACATGAAAACCGTTTAAACTTCATTGAAGAGGGTGTAAACATCAACTGAAATGTTTATTTGGACATATTAAAGGATAAAGTACAACTTTGGATTATTGTAACAATGGGGGACAATGGTGTAACTCTCCAACAAGATGGCCCAACATCTCATACGGCTAAAAAACTCCAAGAAGGGTGTCGAGAGAATTTCAAGCCGTTCTGGACGAAAGAGTTCAAGCCGTTCTGGACAGCCTCTTCAGCCAATCTGAATGAGATGGACTTTGGCATATGGTCTGACCTTCAGAGAAAAGCCTGTGACAATTCTCACACGAGTGTCAGAGCACTTAAGCACTATTTCCGAAAATACTAAGACGACATCTCCAAACAAACTGTTCATGCCACTTGCTCCCAAGTTGCTCCTACACTCCGGCAGGTTGTCTTCGGCAAGGGTGGATATACTGGAAATTAAATATATCATCTTAATCTACATTTTCTGGGCTTTA
>NW_026427705.1:31332-31434 GCF_001194135.2 Octopus bimaculoides
AAGATGTTATTTGAATAAATATATGACTACATATCGTCTAATCACCCCGTATAAGAAGAGACAAAAAATAGCAGACGTAGGAATAAGACATCCGATGAACAT
>NW_026427705.1:31552-31731 GCF_001194135.2 Octopus bimaculoides
TTGTCGTCGAAGAACTCGACTGAGTTTTTAAAGTCTAGTATCTATTTTATCGGTTACCTATGCCGAACCGCTATGTTATAGGAACGTAAACACATCAACACCGGTTTTCAAGCGGTTGTGGGGGACAGACACTGATACACGCACACTCATACATACATATATATACACACACATCTACG
>NW_026427705.1:31758-32388 GCF_001194135.2 Octopus bimaculoides
AAATCCCCTTACAAGGCTTTGATCGGCCCCGAGGCTTTAGCAGAACACACTTGCCCAAGGTGTCTGCAGTGAGATTGAACCCAGAACTATGTGGTTGGAAAGCACGCTTCTTACCTTACAACCACGGACTAAAGTGAATTTCGGCCTAAAGTTGTAATCTTGTCTGATGGCACTCCGTCGGTTACGACGCCGAGTGTTCTAGTCGACCCGATCAACGGAACAGCTTGCTTGTGAAATTAACGTGAAGTGGCTGAGTACTCCACTGACTCGCGTTCGCTTAACATAGTTCTGGAGGAGATTCATCGTGATACAAAATGTGATGAAGGTTGGTTGTTTGAATTACAAGGGGTTACTCATTTCTGGCAGCTGGGTGAACAGGAGCAAGCTGAAATAAAATGCCTTGCTCAAGGACACAACGTGACGCTGGAGATCGAAGTGGCGACCTTAAGATCGGGAGCTAAATATCCCTAACCACTTAACCATGCGCCTCCCCGTCTGATAGAACGCGTATATCCAGGAATTATAGTCATGGTGATGTTTGAAGATGGAACTGGTTGAGATGTAGCGTAGATATAAATATTCTTAAAACTAACAGAGATACTCGGCCTTGCTCGGGATTAAAATGGCATA
>NW_026427705.1:32546-32713 GCF_001194135.2 Octopus bimaculoides
AGCAATGGTGGGGTACACACATGCACACACGCACGTTCGCACACTAATATACACATGTATACGACAGTGCTCTTTCAGTTTCCGTGTACGAAATCCACTCACAAAAAGTGGTGGGGTTTGACGTGCAGGTGTACTTGTAAACATTAACCGATTTGGCTGGTATTTCT
>NW_026427705.1:35447-36584 GCF_001194135.2 Octopus bimaculoides
GAAATAGTTTGGCTGAAATTAAATAATGCATTCAGTTACCATTGCAGGAGATAATTCCTAAAATGCTTCAAAAGGTTTTGACGTAATATTTATAAAGCGATTTGTTATGGTATTATAATTAACTAGCAATTTATAATTTTGTCATTAAAAAAAAAAATTCGCCTGATTTCAATGAGATAGAAAGTTAATTGTGGAACACCCTGTATGTGATAATCCTGCTTATGTGTGTGTCTATATATTTATATATTCTTTAACTTTCTCTTTACATCATTTATTTCACTTTATTAATTAATTACTTATTTATCAAACTGCTCCACAAGGCAGACAAATTGAAAAAAAATTAATATCAATAACTTACGGCACTATGAAAGTTTTTTTTTCCAATTTCTTCTAGAACAATCCGTTAATAATGAAATTCCTCATTTCAGTCGTTGGTCTCTATGTAAATGTAAGCACCTCACCCACCCACACAATTTGAAACCGGTTTGGTAAGTTTGATAAGTGTTAATGCACGAAACTCTGAGTCACATTGTAACTTCTGGTGATTAAATAATAAAATATCTAAAGACACATTTGTTTTCAGTTCTGTTTCCTTGTTCTTGTGTGGATGAAGGAAGAGTGACGGAGTAGAGACGGAGTGACGTCAGGAAGGGATCGGAAGAGAGGATGTTGTCACGTGAGGATGCAGCAGGTTCAAGACGCCTCTTTCTTTCGCGGTCTTCGGCGAGATCAAGTCTACTGCTGGGAGAGGTTGCAGAGTAGTAATCCTTTCTGGCCAGCGGTCATAAAAGTTTTGATACCACCTCGTAGCGGAGTTTTCCCAAAATAAGAATTAGCCAATAATTGCTATGGATGTTGGATACACTATAGGTATTAAAATATCTATGCGACCGCTGATATTTTTTGACACATTAAACTTAGTTAGTCTACCTTGATGTTTGTTTAAAAAACGAAAGTTTATGATTGTGATGAATCAATGAAAGCAATATTTACTAAGCAAATGAGTTTAATACAAGAAAATAATTGGATTTAAAATATAAACTTTATTAGAATTGGGAATCAAATGTGAAATGTTATCGAGTGGCTATCAGAAAACCGCCCGGATGGTGGTCTTTCTGTTAATATATATATATATAT
>NW_026427705.1:40055-40255 GCF_001194135.2 Octopus bimaculoides
TCTGATGTAAAGACCGTACGCATATTGGTGATTATGGATATGTGTGGCGGTGGGAATGTGTGTGTGTGTGTGTATGTGTGAGGCGGAGAGGGAGAGGAAGAAAGAGAGAAAGAGAGAGGAGAGAGAGAGAGTAAGAGACATTGTGGGATAGATAGAGTGGTTGAAAGTGAGAGAGAGAGAGAGAGAGAGAGAGAGAGAGA
>NW_026427705.1:40322-40504 GCF_001194135.2 Octopus bimaculoides
GTCCATGATTGATTCAGTATATGTAAATGTGAAAGAAATATGTGCATGTTATACACACACACACACACACACATTTACATTCCGAAGATGGCTCAGCTGGCCGAAGTCACTATCAATATTATATCGAGGACAGGGAGTCTAGAATTAAGCTGCCTAGTGGGGTAATCTATTGTTACTTTGAT
>NW_026427705.1:40514-40661 GCF_001194135.2 Octopus bimaculoides
CTTTGATACTTTGGTGGATGGAGTTAGCTACGTGCTGGATGCTCTCCATTTTGCGCCTTTTAGTTTCTACATTACACTTACTAGAATTTGTCCTAAGTGAATCTCTCGGATTCTTTCAATGTGCTAGCTTCCTGGTAATAAATCGAT
>NW_026427705.1:41702-41970 GCF_001194135.2 Octopus bimaculoides
TATATACATACATACATACATATACAGTGTCAAGTGAAAAAAAGAGGAGAAATGATAGTGGCGATATTTGACAGCACAGAGTAAAGATACACAAAAGGAAAGACGAAAAGCATCTCCTTCGGTCATGAATGACCATGGGATTGCACCTAGAATGTTCCCTTCCCAGGGACAAGTCTGGGTAAGGTTGTTTATAGAAAGCCAGTAGTCACCCATGCATACCAGCTTCCCCTCTCAACGCCACTGATGTTATTTAAGGGAAAGGCAAAGG
>NW_026427705.1:42052-42213 GCF_001194135.2 Octopus bimaculoides
CAACGTGAAATAAAGTGTCTTGCTCAAGAACACAACACGCAGCCCAGTCAAGGAATCGGACTTACAATCCGACGCTCTAACCACTGAGCCACGGCAACCTTCTTTCAGTTTTTATCTATCAAATCTATTCACAAAGCTTTGGTCGGCCCAAGGCTACAATA
>NW_026427706.1:0-376 GCF_001194135.2 Octopus bimaculoides
GCTCGTGCCAGGGAGACACGCTGACGTTGACCTCCACTAAGGTTGACACCCTAAAGAAAGAAATGGATGTAAAGTGAGAAACTGAGTGATGGTCATTTGAGGCAGCTTCTGAATAATAAGCAGAATACTGGTCAGTGTATGCACCAGGTATTAATATGAGTACGGTAGTGATGATGATGATGATGATAATGGCAAGATTGATAACAATGACGATGGTGATGATGATAATAGTGGTATTGAAGTTGGTGACACTGATGAAAACGATAACGACAGTGGTGATGATGATGAGGAGCAGGATGGTGAGGACAATAATGGTAATGATGATAATAGTGATGTTAATGGTAATGATGATGATGATGATGGGTATCAAAGTAAT
>NW_026427707.1:0-580 GCF_001194135.2 Octopus bimaculoides
CTTGCAAAAACCGAATATATTCATAGACACGATAGAGTAGCGTAATATATCTATTGGAAGATATGTAAACACTACCAGCTTCCAGCTTCAGAAAGATGGTACCAGCATAAACCTGAAACTGTGACCGGAAAAGATGATGTAACAGTACTCTGAGACATGCCAATCAACACCGATAAAGAAATCAAGGCAACAGGCCGGACATAATCATCAAAGATGGGAATAAAAAGAAATGCTTAATGATAGATGTGACAGTACCTTCAGAGAGAAATGTGTCCATTAAAGAAGTTGAGAAGTTATTTAAGTACAAAAACCTAGAAATAGAAGTGACCAAGATGTGGGGAATGAAAAGCAGCACAGGACCAGTGGTGTTTGGAGCATTAGGGCTAATTAAAAAAGGGCCTTGATAAGCAGCTCAACAAACTCCCTTTCAGTGTTAACGTGGGAGAACTTCAGAAAATAGTGTTGCTAGGTTCCGCACACATTTTACGCCGTGTACTCTCCATGAGATGTGGACCTGCTTTGACCCTAGGGTCAAGGGATGACCTCGGTTCAGCAGAAGACAACGGACCATATTTTATTT
>NW_026427708.1:0-302 GCF_001194135.2 Octopus bimaculoides
CTTGCACGTTAATTTCACGAGCAGGCTGTTCCGTCGTTCGGATCAACTGGGACCCCTCGACGTCGTAATATGAAAAAGGTCTCGGTCACTAGTCCAGAAATCATGCTTCACCACCCTATCTCTACCACACGTTCGCTCCACAATTTGGGATCGGCGCATCTTTACACACCTGTCCTCCTTCATACGTATCACATGACCATACCAATGCATTTGTCTCTTGCACACCACATCTGATTGATGCATTACGCTCAACTTTTCTCTCAAAATATTTATACCCTACTGGACATGTGTGCGTATATATG
>NW_026427709.1:0-644 GCF_001194135.2 Octopus bimaculoides
GAACAAAATTTTCAAAGTTTTAGCAAAAAGAACGCTATTACCTACATACAATAAATATATATTTCAATATATATATATTTCGGCAAAAAGAGACCGATAGAATAAGTACTAGGCTTCCAAAGAATAAGTCCTGGGGTCGATTTGCTCGACTAAAGGCGGTGCTCCAGCATGGCCACAGTCAATATATACATATATACAATGGGCTTCTTTCAGTTTCCATCTACCAAATCCACTCACAAGGCTTTGGTCAGTCCAAGGCTATAGTAGAAGACACTTGCCCAAGGTGCCACGCAGTAGGACTGAACCCGGAACCATGTGGTTGGTAAGCAAGCTACTTACCACATAGCCACTCCTGCGCTCCAGCATGCTAATGATTCTGCCAGTTCACCACTTTAATAATAATAATAATAATCTTTTCTACTGCAAGCACGAGGCCTGAAATTTGGGGGAGGGGACTAGTCAATTAATTCAACCCCAGTGTTTGACTGGTACTTATATCACTGACCCTGAAAGGATGGAAGGCAAAATCAACCTTGGCGGATTTGAGCTCAGAACATGGCAACAAACGAAATATTACTAAGCTTTTCTCCCAGGGTGCTAACGATTCTACCAGCTCACTGCCTTAATAATAATAATAATAATAA
>NW_026427710.1:0-235 GCF_001194135.2 Octopus bimaculoides
GTATATGTATATATATGTTTATATATGTATGTGTTTATATAATGTATATACGCACACACATATATACATATCTATCTATCTATATGTATGTAAGTATGTATGTATGTATGTCTGTATGTATATATACATGGTGGAAGTCAATTAGTATAATCACTAGAGGTCCTGTAAATTGTGTTTCAAACATGTAATATGCAAATACAAATGCATATGCATGTATATGTGTGCGTATGTATAT
>NW_026427711.1:0-250 GCF_001194135.2 Octopus bimaculoides
TTTATACAGAGCTTTAACATACTACTTCATAATGCCAAGTTGATATGGAGAACAATTAGAATGATTTTTTATTGGTTGAGGTAAAGGCTCTTCAACCACAGGAAAAGTTCCAGGAACTAATAAAGACTGCCGTCATTGTTTGATCACCCAATATTTCCCCTGATTTTTCTGTTTCACATACGTAAAAAGTACGGATATGCGGTATACCCAGTTTTTTGCTACAACAGATTATATTCAGGTATATTACCCA
>NW_026427712.1:0-228 GCF_001194135.2 Octopus bimaculoides
GTGGTGGAAACAAAAAATAATAGAGCTGATGATTTTACTCTTGATGTTGGTGGTGGCAGCAGCAGTGGGAGTGGTGGTGGTGTTTGTGATGGTAGTGGTGGTAGAAGTTATACTCAGAGTGGTGATGAAGGTGTTGTTAGTGTAGTGTTGATAATAAGGTCATTATGCTGAAGGAGTTGCTGTGGGTGACATTAATGACGATGGTGGTGGTGGTAGTGGTGGTGCTTT
>NW_026427713.1:0-530 GCF_001194135.2 Octopus bimaculoides
ATATATATATATATATATATGAGAGATGTGTGTTTATATACATATATGAAGGCGCAGGACTGGCTCTGTGGTAAGTAGCTTGCTTACCAACCACATGGTTCCGGGTTCAGTCCCACTGCGCGGCACCTTGGGTAACTGTCTTCTACTATAGTCTCGGGCCGACCAAAGCCTTGTGAATGGATTTGGTAGACGGAAACTGAAAGAAGCCTGTCGTATATATGTATGTATATGTTTGTGCGTCTGTGTTTGTCCCCCCCCCAACATCACTTGACAACCGATGGTGGTGTGTTTAGGTCCCCCGTAACTTAGCTGATCGGCAAAAGGTTCCGATAGAGTAAGTACTAGGCACCCAAAGAATAAGTCCTAGGGTCGATTTGCTCGACTGAAGGCGGTGCTCCAGCATGGCCGCAGTCAAATGACTGAAACATGTAAAAGAGTGAAAGAGATATGAGAGATGTATATATGTATATAAGATGTGTGTATATATATATATAAGATGTGTGTATATATATATAAGATGTGTATATATA
>NW_026427714.1:0-337 GCF_001194135.2 Octopus bimaculoides
ATCATCATCATTTAGTCTCCATTTTCCATACTGGTATGGGCTGGATGGTTTGATAGGAGCTGGCAAGCCAGAAGACTGCACCAGGTTCCACTGTCTGTTTTGGCATGGCTTTTATGGCTGGATACTCTTCCTAATGCAAACTACTCTACAGAGTGGATTGAGTGCTCAGTTGAGTATGGAACATATATAATAATAACAAATATAATGTATGTAAAGTTATACAAAGAGGTGCTGAAAAGTTTCTGGCTTTAAGAGTATTGCGAAAAACCTGGCTGGAGGTCCAACCTTAATGAGTTGGACCTCCAACCAGGTCCAACTCATTACAGGGCTTAGAAAA
>NW_026427715.1:0-864 GCF_001194135.2 Octopus bimaculoides
ATATATATATATATATATATATATATATCAAAAATTTAAATGAGAGTTTTTATGCTAATATCCATTATTATTGAAGTTTATTCCTATATCAACATTTCTGTATAAGGTTATATTTAACTGTCAAATTCAAGTTAAATATGTAAATTACCTTACACATCTTCAGGGTAAAATGTAAAGAGTAAACATCAAAAACATCGTCTCTAAGTCTGGTTCATATTCAAATTTCTCCTTAAATAAAGGTCCATCTAAGGGAAAAAACCCTCCTAATATTATTAATTATAAACAATCAAATATTACAAATATTGATTCCTAGTAATAACTTCTAAATCAATGGAAATCTATATTATATTATCTCTAGAAACTTTAGCAAATAAACACAAATACAAATACAATTGTTATTGGTAAATTATACATTGATATGCCCTGCCTTAAAACCTAATATTATACTATAATATACTATACTATAATGCCCGATCATACTTAAATTTATAATTTATTTAAACCAGAGAAATGTGTGTCTCGGATAATGGCTACATCTGAAAGCATTATATGTGAGTTTATTTATCAACTTAACCTTAGAGAATAATATAAAATATAATTCTAGATTACACAGCGAGCAATATCTCTTACCTTTGTCATAAGGGCAATCAAAGGGAATTGGGGAGGATAGTGATGTGAACCCTGATATAAATAATAATAATAATAATAATAATAATAATAATAATAATAATAATAATAATAATAATAATAATCGTAATATGATTACAGTAACAGAGGTTAACCCCAGAAGATTGAGGTTTGAAGGCCCAAATGCGAGAGTGAAAAATGTAGTTTATCAATGTAAGGTAAAGACTCAGACAGATG
>NW_026427716.1:0-489 GCF_001194135.2 Octopus bimaculoides
ACATGAAATAAAGTGTCTTGTTCAAGAACACAACACACAATTTGGTCCAGGAATCGAACTCACAACCTCATGATTGTGAGCCACTGAGTCATGCAACATGGAAAATGTATATAAAAAACCAATGATGATGATGACAAGCTGTATTTTATAAGATATATCCACATACCGACATGCGATTCAGCAGCAAGATGGAGGATAGTGTCAATGTTGTTGTTTTTAAGTGCATCGTATACAGTTTGAGGATCACAAATATCTCCCTGAAAAAAAGCAACAAGAAATCAAAATTTTAGTTATTACATCAGAGATTTGAACCGGGTTGATTTGATTGGATATATGGGTGACAACACTACTTTCACTTTCTGTTTCACTTTAAGATTAAGAGTAATAGCCTGAACTGTAAGATTCTTCTCTCCTCGTGGAAACTGCATTTTTTTTTTTTATCACTTAGTCAAGAAGAAGTGCAGTCTTCATGACCTTTTTCAAAACCTT
>NW_026427717.1:0-577 GCF_001194135.2 Octopus bimaculoides
GCTATTGTGTGCGAGGTGGTGTGATGTGGTGTTGCGTGGTATGGTGGTTTGTGGTGTTGGGATGTGGGGGAGTCGAGAGTGGGGAATGGTGGGGGTGGGGGTTATGCTGAGAGTGAGATAGAGGTGGGGTATGTGGGAGTAGGTGTAAGGGAAGGGGTAGATACACACGCACGCACACACACACACACACATGAAGACATGCAGAATATCTATCACCATTTGATTACATATGCATATTACACATATATAAAATGTCCATAAATAGAGGCATATATATATATATATGCAAATGTACACAAATATAAAAACACACACATGTATATAATTATACAGACAAAATAATAAATACATGAATGTGTGTGCATGCACACAAACACATATATAGTAGCAAGAAACTTAAAAAGTAGTCTGCAACATCGGACTACCAGTTTCACCAAAAGTCAATCTCAATAAAATGGAAATTGAAAGGGTGATAATACTGGTGGTGCCACAGGATGGTCACATACTTTGTACTGAAACATAAAACAGTGAAAGCATATATGTATATATATATATATATATATATATATATATATAT
>NW_026427718.1:0-243 GCF_001194135.2 Octopus bimaculoides
CCTTTCCTCAACAGGCCCTAGCCTGTTTAACATTGTCCCAAAACTGATCAAAGAGGAAAAGGATGCCATCACCTTTAAGCGGAATCTGGACAAATTTCTTCAAGGAATACCAGATAAGCCACCTATGCATGAATACAACTCACTCGACAAGAACTCCATACTTGAATGGACCATGATACTACAAGACTTGACTTCAAAAGAATTTAGATAATCCTATCAGGTGGTGCTATTAAGTTAGACATG
>NW_026427719.1:0-235 GCF_001194135.2 Octopus bimaculoides
CTATGCATATATACATATGTAATATACATATGTCTTCATACATATGTCTTCATACATATACCCATATGTATTTAATTATCTTCATAAACATATGCGTATATACATGCACAACTGTCCGCATATAAGCAGTACATACGCGTGTATATGTTTGTATACGTACATTCATAGTTACATAAATAAATACATACCTGCATGCATACATACATACATGCATACATACATACATGCATACATA
>NW_026427720.1:0-816 GCF_001194135.2 Octopus bimaculoides
GATAGATAGATAGATAGATAGATAGATAGATAGATAGATAGATAGGTCTCAATATTATTTACAAATTTTTATTGTGAAAGTTTGAATCTAGATGTAATCAATTTTAGCTCACACCGTTATTAAAAAACGTAAAAGAGACAGAAAGAGTTGTCAAACGGTGACGAATATAATCTTTAAAATTTTTCTGCTTTGTACATGAGACAACTCTGCAAATGTTTCTGCTCTTATTGAGTCTCTTCAGAGAAGTCTCGTAGTCTCAAAATAATTTAATTTTTAGATGTAATTATCCTTACTGAAATGTAATTAAAGTTAAACCAACTAATTGTTATTCCAGAAATAGAAGGCGTTCTGTGAAAGCTACAAAGTATTATTTATAATTAAGTATAATTAATTATAATTAAAATATTCGGATAAAATGTCTTCTTTTGAAATAGAGTCTGATTTAAGGATTTGAAGTCGGTGTGTCGTGTAATGAATAACTTTGAAGCCTGAGGCATTTTTTCTCTACGCAGGGTGTCTGGCAGAGACTGTAGCAAGAATGTAAATGGGTTAAAGACTCGGTGGGCGACACCAGCTGCCGTCGTAGCTTCCAATATCTCGTGGTGATGGCAACATCACGGAAGGATCTCTAGCACAAACTTCCAACTGAGTTCCTTGTCGTGCCAGGAAGAGAACTAAATCCGCAAGAGGCCACCACCAAAGACACCAAACAGCTTCTTTTACATTTTAGCTATTTTGCCAAAGATGACGTTTTCCAGAAAATTAGTACTGACTACTACTACTACTACTACTACTACTACTACTACTACTACTACT
>NW_026427721.1:0-303 GCF_001194135.2 Octopus bimaculoides
GATGATGATGATGATGATGATGATGATGATGATGATGATGATATGATGATATATCTATACACGCAAATTAGTGAAGCATTCCATATTTTTTAATAGGCACAGGAGTGGCTGTGTGGTAAGTAGCTTGCTTACCAACCACATGGTTCCGGGTTCAGTCTCGCTGCATGGCACCTTGAGCAAGTGTCTTCTACTATAGCCTCGGTCCGACCAAAACCTTGTAAGTGGATTTGGTAGACGGAAACTGAAAGAAGCCCGTCGTATATATGTATATATATATATATATATATATATATATATATATAT
>NW_026427721.1:1185-2277 GCF_001194135.2 Octopus bimaculoides
ATATATATATATATATATATATATATATATATATACACACACATATACATAGGGGCCTCTTGCTCAGAGTAAAAGGTACATTGTATGATGCATGTGTGTGAACTGCCATGCTACACAGCAGTGAAACATGGGCCATGACTGATGAAGACATACGTAAGCTTGAAAGATATGAAGCTAGTATGATCCACTGGATGTGTAATGTCAGTGTGCACACATGACAGTGTGTAAGCACCCCGAGAGAAATGTTGGACATAAGAAGCATCAGATGTGGTGTGCAAGAGAGATTACTGCACTGGTGTGGTCATGTGCTGTGTATGGATGAGGAGAGCTGTGTGAAGAAATGTCACTCCCTAACAGTGGAAGGAACCCGTGGAAGTGGGAGACCTAGGAAGACATTGGATGAGGTGGTAAAGCATGACCTTTGAACATTGGGCCTCGCAGAGGCAATGATGAAAGACCGAGACCTCTGGAGATATGCTGCGATTGAGAAGACCTGGCAAGTAAAGTCAGATCACAGCTGTAGCCTACACCAGTGTCGCATAACCATCCTATTTAAAACGTACCTTTGAATCATTGGGTGACATGCCGTGCTTGAGGAGACCTATTAAGTCAAGTAAAATGAAAATGAAAATCAAATCAAATCACAATTAAATGGAAATTGTAATCGTGGTCGATACCAGTGCTGCCTGACTAGCTCCTGTGCTGGTGGCACACAATTAGCACGATTCATGTGTGGACCATTGCCAGTACTGCCTGACTGGCTCCCCATGCCAGTGGCACATAAAAAGTACCATCCGAACATGGTCGATGCCAGCCCCCTTGCCCCGATTGGCCCCTGTGCTGGTAGCACATAAAAAGCACCATCTGAACGTGGCCGATACCAGTGCCACCTGACTAGCTCCCATGCCAGTGACACGTAAAAAGCACCCACTACACTCTCGGAGTGGTTGGCGTTAGGAAGGGCATCCAGCTGTAGAAATATTGCCAGATCAGATTGGAGCCTGGTATGGCCTCCTGGCTTGCCAGTCCCCAGTCAAACCGTCCAACCCATGCCACCATGGAAAAAGGACGTTAATTCGTCTGTATATGATG
>NW_026427721.1:2941-4685 GCF_001194135.2 Octopus bimaculoides
AAATATATAGTATTAGGGAAAAGAACCAAGGTTTATGAACTCATTGATGAAAATCCACTGTCACATATAGAAAAAATTTATAATTAAAAGTACAATAAATAAGTATAATATAATACAAAATAAATATCATAAGATCAAGATAATAAAATGACTACACGTGTTTCATAACCAATTTTCAAATAGAAAGAAATTTAAATCGATTAAAACTATCGAAAATCAATTCTATTCAAAAATATAGCTAATCTTCAGGTCAAAATACAACAATAATAATAAATGAATGTATATATCAGCCAACAATAAATAACAAATGAATGTGTATAAAATACTTATTATATAAAGATAAAAAAATATTATTAAAATATCAAAATAATAACCATTACATAATCAATCCTACATCCATTATAAAATAATCTAATAATTATATATAAAATAATCTAATAATTATATATAAAATGATCTAATAATTATATATAAAAATCAACTAAACAAATTTTTTTGTTTAAAATACAATTTGAATGAAGTTTAAGGTTAAAATAATAAAGATATTATTAGCACATATTTAAATGATGCAATAGTTTAAGCTAAGCTATTTATGATTAAAAACATTTATTTATAAGACGTTTAGTGAAAATATTCTGTATAGTATAGGAAATTAACATAAAAAGACTAGGTATTTATCGCATAAAACAGTATTAATCGAAAATATTTCAACCTTAATCAAATTGAAGTCTTATATTAGGCTAAAATGGTACTCTAATTTCAAAATAATTTAGTGTTAAATGAAGTATCGATTAAAATTATCATTAAAAATCAATTGAATAATAAAAAAAAATACAAAGAATATTTATTTATTCCAAATAATAATATAACATCGTAAACAAAGTAAAAAATATACAAATCAAAATGTTATTATATTTCAAGCTGAAACTTAGATGTAAAAGTCAAAACTCGAGGTTAATTAGAAATAAAAATATGAATGAAAAAATTATTATGAATGAAAGATTAAGTCATATAGCTTAAGTCATAGTAAAAAAACTATTAACAATACTATAAACAAAGAAAAAGGCTAGTTATTTATATCATAATATAGAATGAAATATTAAACAATATTAATCGAAAATATTATAAATCTAATCAAATCGAAGTCATATTTAGGTTAAAATGATACTCTCACTTCTAAATAATTTAGTGTTAAAAAAGGTATCGATTAAAAATAATCTTTAAAAATCAATTGAATAATATAAAAATACAAGAATATATATTATTTTCAAACTATAGTATAAAGTTATTTAACAAATTAAATGTTATACTTATTCAAATGCCGTCGTAATTCAAATTGAAACTTAGACGTTACTAAGATGTATAGTGTTTATTATTAGAAAGAGGTCGCGCGAAAATACTACATGAAAATAGAGAATATAATAAGAAAACATGAATGAAAGAATAATTCTTAAAATAATGAATGAAAGATTTAAACTTTATATAACTTACAAAATAAAAAAAAAAACAGCTATCTTATAAAACATATTAATGAATTTTAAATTCTAATAAATAATAAATTTTAAATAATAAGACTAAGAAACATAAATAATAAGTATGGAATAATCTAAAATACTATTATTAAATTAATTTTGTAAAAATCGTAATGTCATTACAATATAAATACTTAAACTCCCTAAAATATTAATCTACCTATAAATATAAATTATAACTGCTACAATTAGTAAAGAAGGAATAGTATAAA
>NW_026427722.1:0-391 GCF_001194135.2 Octopus bimaculoides
GGGGCAATCAACAACTGGTTCGGGAGCATCCGGTGGTGCAGATGTATCTCATCGGGTGGTAAATAAATACAACTCGTTAAAATGACTGTTCCGCAATGTAACTATCCGTTTTGTAGAGAGAAAAGCAGCCAGACGGAGGAGACATCTTCATTTATATGGAAGATCAAAAATAAAACAACAGATGACAAAAAGAAAACCGAACACACAATTCAGCGAGAAAATTGTTAAAAATAACCGTGAACAGGTATGGATGTATAAACTATTGCGGGTGTTACGTTCTAAAACCCCTCCCGCGATGGGTGAAAATCCACGAAATAGAAACAGGACTGTACTGTATATTCTTAAAAATTATTTTTATAATTTGTATATATGTATTTTATTATAAATGCAA
>NW_026427723.1:0-308 GCF_001194135.2 Octopus bimaculoides
TATATATATATATATATATATATATATATATAAATAAATGTATATCTATATATGTATATATATAAGTGCACACACACATATACAAGTTAGAGGATATACTAACTTCTTAAAGGGATGATTACGTCCAAGGAAACACTGGTTCTATACCTAATATTTTGAGGAAATAAAATTTCCTTAAACCAATTGGTATATATTAAGCATATAATCAGTATTCAATTAATAGAAGAAAAGAAAATGTAGATTTGAAAGTTAATAATCATTTATTAATAAATTGATAATTCTTACTTCCTACAGCTGTTTCCATTTGT
>NW_026427724.1:0-372 GCF_001194135.2 Octopus bimaculoides
TATGATATGCAAGTGTAAGGGACGGTATTGTTGGTAGGGATGATGTATCTGGACATGATGCTGTAAATAACCCTGGCCTCTACCTCGATATCATTTTGATCGAGAGTGGGTTACGAATTATTTTTTTTTTGTCTATATATATATTCATGTAATTCAATAATATATCCACAGCAAATTATATATATTTTTTTTCTTTCTTGCTATTACAAAACATGAATATGCTATGTAATTTTTCGACTGTGTTATCTATTGTCAAGCCCAGTAGCGTAATATGTGGTCAAACAGTCGGACAAAATAAAACCATAATGTGTGACAATTTACCTATCGCCTCCTTTACGTATGTTGTATGTACGTGTGTATATATATATATAT
>NW_026427725.1:0-714 GCF_001194135.2 Octopus bimaculoides
AGATCGTGCGAATGTACGTTCGTTCGTTCGTACTCACGTACGTTCGTTCGCTTGTACTCACGTGCGTTCGTTTGTTCAATCTTTCGTTCTTTTGTTCCTTCGTTCGATCATTTCATCGTTTGATCCTTCCTTCGTTCGTTCTATTCTACGTACCTACGTACGTTCGTTATTTCGATGGTTCGTTCGTTCATTCGCTCGTTCGTTGGCTCTTTCGTTCATTCGTTCGTTCCTACGTACGTTCGTAATTACGTTCGTTCGTTCGTAATTACGTACGTTCGGAGGAACAAAAGAAAGAACGTACGTACGCCAGTACGATGAAACGAACGCTATTACGTGCGTACGTACTTTCTTTCGTACGTTCGTACGTTCGTTCGTTCGTTCTTTTGTTCCTTCTTTCGATCATTCCATCGTTTGATCCTTCCTTCGATCGTTCTATTCTATGTACGTACGTACGTTCGTTATTTCGATGGTTCGTTCGTTCATTAACTCGTTCGTTGGCTCATTCATTCATTCTTTCGTACCTACGTAATTACGTTCGTAATTACGTTCGTTCGTTCGTAATTACGTACGTTCGAAGGAACACAAGAACGAAGGAAAGTACGTACGTACGAACGAACGAACGAATGAAGGTACGTACGAGCGAACGAACGAACAATCGAATGTGCGAATAAAAGAAAGAACGTACGTACGTCAGTACGATCAAACGAACGTTAT
>NW_026427726.1:0-476 GCF_001194135.2 Octopus bimaculoides
TAACAAGACAACGACGTATGTAGGTGAAACAGCACGGAGCATAGGAGAGCGGGAAAAATGTTCATTGGAGGGAACTTAAGGAAGGGAAGAGCTCATCAGTTCTGTACCAGCACGCTGAGCAGGAACACGGAGGCTCACTCAACAACATAGAAATTAAAATCTTGTCCACACATAGCACAGACGCAGCACTTAGACAAATTACAGAAGCTACACACATAATAGAAGATAAACCTAGCCTGAATAGGAAACTGGAATGGAACACTAACACACACCCTCAACAAACCGCAACATATGACAATAAATTCCCCATAAACCGATAACAATATGAACAAAATATAATACAATACATAGATACATAGATAAACAAATGGAATTAAATACTACATACGTTAACAAAATTAAATTAAATACAAAAAAAACATAAACAAAAGTAGGTATAAACACATGAACAAATAAATAAATAAAACAAAAATAAA
>NW_026427727.1:0-219 GCF_001194135.2 Octopus bimaculoides
TTCACTTTAAATCACTCCCATACATATCAACCCACAACCTCAGAAACAATAAAGCATACAACACAATTATACAAAATCGCCTTCTGCTCACTCAAAACACGAAACTGAACAACACCTAAAATACGCATAAACTCCTCAAATGCAAAAGACAACACAAATCACTTTAGAAACTCCTAACAAATGCAAAACTATACTCAATACATACGATACCAACAGTTA
>NW_026427728.1:0-293 GCF_001194135.2 Octopus bimaculoides
ATTTTATAAATAGAGATTGAAGTGTAAAAATGTGCATCTAATACGCCTGTTGCCGGCCGCATTTCAGTTAGTTGTGCACACGGCACTTCAATGAATCTTGCGAGCTTTCTTGGGCAGGCAATTTTCCTTTTGTTGTTCGGCTGTAAAAATAATAAACTTGAAATTCAATACTGTAATTTATACTATAATATTTCGCATTTTGTATTTATAGCTCCATGTTAGTGAGATTAACCGTCTGCTTGTTCTATATATATATATATATATATATATATATATGCGAGTAAAAATAAATA
>NW_026427729.1:0-276 GCF_001194135.2 Octopus bimaculoides
TACTACTACTACTACTACTACTACTACTACTACTATTACTACTGCTACTATAACAACGATATATGAGCATTTACCTACATATATGTATACACGCACACACATGCACAAACGCGCACACATTTATATATACATACATACATATATATATATAATTGTATATATATATATATAATTATATCTATCTATCTATCTATATACACAAACACACATATATACATACATATATATACATGTGTACATATATAAGTATACACACACACACACACACAAACACAC
>NW_026427730.1:0-282 GCF_001194135.2 Octopus bimaculoides
TACTTTATAGTCGTAATGTATGCCGTTTCAAAGGTATTTATATAAAATTTAATTGAGAAAAAACCTCATTTTCCTAAAAGTTAGGGAAAAACTCGGATTTTGTGAATATTCCGAAGTCTTCTCCTTGGAAAAGATTTTCCCGACAAATTTCTTTATAATCGTAATGTATCCCGTTTGAAAGGTATTTCTATAAAATTTCATTGAAAAAACCCTATTTTCCTAAAAATTACGGGGGAAAAACTCGGATCTTGTGAATTTTCCGAAGTCCTCTCCCCACCCTCC
>NW_026427731.1:0-814 GCF_001194135.2 Octopus bimaculoides
CATACATACATACATACAAGCAAAAATACCCTGTTGTTGATGTTGAAATTTTAATGAAGGAGTTTTGGATCTAGCTTAGAAACCGGTTCTTTCTCTATTGACAAGAAATTTTGAAATAAAACTGAACAACGGCATACATGCAAACATGCACGCATGCATGCATACATACATACATACATACATATGTACATACGTACATACGTACATATATGCATGTATACTTACATGCATACAAATATACACACACACTTACATGCATGCATACGTACGTATATGCCCAGCTGATGTCAGCATTGTGTTAAAGACTAAAAAAAATGAGAACACCTATACCAAACTGATGAGGAATCTGGTATCATAGATTTAGATTTCAACCTATATTTATTGGAGCATTTTGACATAAGACAACTGCCAAAGTACTAATTGAGAAAGCGGGAATCACAAGAACCTGGGAATCAAAAAACGAAGGAGAATATGCCTGTAATTAGAATATTACATGTACAAAACAGTTAAAAGTATGTAAAACATTGTAAATCATTCATAAACTTTAGTAAGTGATAAGGTATATATATACAATAACATTCATGAGTGTATCAATGTATACACGTGTACACACGTGTATGCATACACGCAAACACACACACGCATGTACACTCACACACATACACACGTATACACACGTATACTCTCTTGCATGCATACATGCCGTACATACATACTTGCAACTCAACATACAAGCATACACATATACATACCTATACACGCACAAATACATATATGTATACATGATATGCATGCATACATATATAATACATAC
>NW_026427732.1:0-985 GCF_001194135.2 Octopus bimaculoides
GAAGAAGAAGAAGAAGAAAAAGAAGAAGAAGAAGAAGAAGAAGAAGAACTGCCTGGATGCAGTACCAGGCAGTGGTTCTCATGGTTTCTAATTTTAATTGATTGGAAGTGTTATCATGTACGTTGTTTTGTCTTGGTATAAAAAGATGGGCTACAGCAAATATTCTGCTCAGTACCACAGATTTGCTTGTCAGTTGTTTAACCGTAACCAGTTGAACATGTCCCTTGGTGGCTGACGATATGTGCATCTCTGATCACAAGCAGAAGTAGTGGGGGAGCATCATAGTCATGTGTTGAGAGGAATTCTTTGGCGTTTCAATAATTCACCTTTGTAAATATGGGTGTGTTGTTCAACATCCTTAAACAAACCTTATTCAGGGACCTTTTGAGCTGGACGAGCTACTCGACCTAAAGAAAACTCTAACTGGGCCGCACCTGCGAGGTCATGCACTGCAATCTTACTCAATAATAATAATAATAATAATAATAATAATAATAATAATAATAATAATAAGCTGCGCTCGGTAGTGAAGTGAAAACACGTTATAACAATAAAACTACTGCACAATAATAATTAAAAAAATGCTTTCTAATTGGTGTATCAATACCAGCAGATGACAACGTTTCCCTAAAAGAAATGGAGAAACTTTCAAAATACAAAGACTTGGAAATAGAGATAACTCGAATATGGAATCTAAAAACAGAAACAGTTCCTATCACAGTAGGCGCATTAGGTATAATAAAAAAAATATTCAGACAAATACATAATACAAACACCAGGACTTACAAATATATATAACATACAGAAAATTGCACTACTGGGCACTGCACACATTCTAAGCAAAACACTTTCAATACAGTAACCATAAGAGCATCACCCCAAGCCACAGCCCATACCCAAGGCACACATACCCAAGTCACACATACCCAAGGCACACATACCATATTATTATTATTATTATTATTATTATTATTATTATTATTAT
>NW_026427733.1:0-498 GCF_001194135.2 Octopus bimaculoides
CGTGACTGATTATTATTTGAAGCGGCAACTGCCTCGTACCGTTCCCGCCAAAACGCAAACCGACCAATCACAGCCCTTAATAAGGTCACGTGATAGTGTTCTTCTAATGCTCCATCGGAGCCTACTTTCAGCTATAAATAGCCTGCTAGATACCCAGCTAATTCGTCGCGGTTCAGATCTCTTAGATCTGGTCCGTGTACCACACAGAGCAGCAGCAGCAGTTCCAGCGACGACATCAACAGCATCTCCAACTACGACTACCAGCATCGCCGACAGCGTCAACACGACACTACGACTACCGGCATCCCCGCCAGCGTCAACATGACTTCTACGTACACCAGCTAACCAAACTACCGCGGCACTTCTCTTCGATTCTGTTTGTGTGATTCATCTTCACCACGATAAATAATAGACAAGAACCTAACCTGCGAAGAACATCTGTATTCAGGAACCCGGCCCGGCATGGAAGCCCTAACATCACGACGAGTGATCGCCCTG
>NW_026427734.1:0-303 GCF_001194135.2 Octopus bimaculoides
CAGCTATTAAAAAAAAAATTGTGACTGTCCTCATCTCCTTAGTAAAGACCTTAAGTAGTTGAATAATGTGCAGCAACTCGTCGTATTTATTTTATGCTTATATATAAATCACGAAACAAAGTATGCATTGAAGCATGGGTATAGTATTTCAAGTCGATAAGATTGATTAAAATAATTCGTTTTTTTTAAATTTTCATTATTTTAATTTTCCTTTACCATGTTTCTATTTTGGTAATTATTTGTTGTCACATCGGATTTAAATCTACTTATGATGTTGTACTCATTAATATATTTTCATATTAT
>NW_026427735.1:0-499 GCF_001194135.2 Octopus bimaculoides
TCACAATGTATCGAAGTTGCTGTAATCGTCAGTGGAAAATGCCAATGGACGGAATGTTCTGGAGGGCAGGCATTATGTATGTAATGTTTGTATGTGCGCATGTACAATAAAAATAATCCTTTCTACTAAAGGCACAAGGCCTGAAATTTGGTGGGGATGGGGACTAGTCGATTATATCGACCGCAGTATTTCACTCATATTTAATTTATCAACACCGGAGGGATTACAGGCAAAGTCAACCTCGGCGGTATTTGAACTCAGAATGTAGCGACGGACGAAATTCCGCTAAGCATTTCGGCCGGCGTGCTAACGATTCTGCCAGCTCACCGCCTTTAATAATAATAATAATAATAATAATAATAATAATAATAATAATAATAATAATAATAATAATAATAATCAGAGCCCTGGAAACAGTGAGCAAAAATCTTGAGAAGTACGTGGAACAGATAGGGGCTGCAATAAGGGTGGAGCACCTGCAGAAAACAGCACTGCTTGG
>NW_026427736.1:0-669 GCF_001194135.2 Octopus bimaculoides
CGTTGAGTCCTGTGTGGCTAATAAAAGAAATGTATCCTTATATATATACACACAAACACACACACACGCACGCACACACACATGTATGTATACATACGTAAGTGTGCACATACGTGTGTGTAGTTTCAAACTTCACTTCTCCGCAAACAAAATAGTGTCACAGATGTCTATACTTTCACACATGTCACCCATGACACCCGTTCATCTTGGCGTAAAGGACGCCGCTTAATTAGTGCTGGTTGCCAATTAAACACTTTAAATCTTTCCCACTACCCAACTATTTTAACACACACATTTTCAGTTCGAATCCACTTAAAGTAAACCTCACTTGTCCTTCTCTCGGGGTTTATAATACAAAGTACCGATGAAGTACTCAGGTTGATGAGTACATATATACATGATGGATACTGCCATAAAGCATCTTATAGGAGACTGGCATTATAGTAGAAGACTAACAACGAGAGAATCAGCTACACGGAGAATCAGCCATAAAACAAGGTTACCTTTCCACGCTCATTGTATCTACTTCCTGTCACATGACACCGTGTCATTTCTCACACATTCTATCTACTTCCTGTTACATGACTGCCTGCAATACCTCACGCACTACATGTATATGTATACATATATATACATACACACACACACACACACACACACACACACACA
>NW_026427736.1:1973-2223 GCF_001194135.2 Octopus bimaculoides
ATATATATATATATATATATATATATATATATATATATATATATACATACATGCATACATACACACTCACACACACTCACACACACACGCACACGCAAACACATATGTATATATCAAAACACATTTTCATATGTATCACATGTTTACGTATACAATAGAGAGAGACATGCTATACATCCGTAACTTACCTGAGAGTATATACACATCTATACAATAAGCTCGCGTATACAATATCCACATCTATTTTAAT
>NW_026427737.1:0-258 GCF_001194135.2 Octopus bimaculoides
GCCTACGCTCTTCCACAGAAAGGAACACAGAAAGAAACAAGCAGAGAAACGAGCAGAGAAAAAAATGTGTGTAGTGGTTAGCGATCTAACATTGCGAATGATTGAGAGAAAAAGAGAGGGAGAAAGAAAGAAAGAAAGAAATGGATGAATAGATTAATAGATAGATAGGTAGATAGATACATGGATACATACATGCATGCAGGGATAAATACATACATACATATATACTTGCATTCGTAAATTCATTCGGTCATTTAT
>NW_026427738.1:3570-4335 GCF_001194135.2 Octopus bimaculoides
AGTGTCTTAGTATGTTTTCAGCGGTGTAGAATTTACAATGTAATTTTTCTTTTTCATTCCAGGTGCCATTATATTAAACATTTGCGAAGAGTAGTCATGCCACGCACAAAAAATTCAGCAGAACTGTTAGATTTTCAAAGAGGTCGTATTGTTGGGCAGTCTGAGGCTGGTCTTAGCCAGCGAAAAATTGCCGAAAATCTTCAAATTCCTCTTGCTACTGTTAATAGAATTATAGTGCAATTCAAAGGCCATGGAAAAGAATCAACAGATAGAATAAGTACTAGGCTTACAAAGAATAAGTTCTGGGGTCGATTTGTTCGACCAAAGGCGGTGCTCCAGCATGGCCGCAATCAAATGAGTGAAACAAATAAAAGAGTAGAAGAGTAAAAGAGAAAGTGTTTACCCTAAATGGAGGCTCAGCAGTAGGCGAAAGTAGGCAACAGATCTTAAAGCCCATGCCTAAAATCTGGCATTGCATCCTGTCATGCTGCGACCATTGCGAATATACATAACTTGCATAGACAACCTATCTTCATACACAAACAGCTGGATGTGAAACTCTTATTGTGACTATTATGATAAACCATGATTTTACGCCACGTGCCTTTGTTAGAGTAGAAATCGTTTTGTAAACTGTTGATGTAAACTTCAAAGTAATTGTCTGTGTATCTATATGTCTATGCATATATGTATGTATATGCATAGACATTACGTATATAGACTTTGACATTTACATTAATAAACACTCTGGAATATCTACCTATA
>NW_026427739.1:0-215 GCF_001194135.2 Octopus bimaculoides
TATATATATATATATTACAGCAAAAAGTAAAATTTTTGATATAGTTACAACAGGTTTCATTTACATTATTTATATTTGATTGATATTTGTCCTCATCTTGTTTGTTGTTAACACAACCCTCCAGCCTTCATCAGGTGTGTTGGGGAATTTTCGAACCCGGGTTCTCATTCCTAAGCTATTTTTTGATATTATTATTATCATCATTATTATTATTA
>NW_026427741.1:0-646 GCF_001194135.2 Octopus bimaculoides
TGGTGATAATTACCGGCGATGCTTCATCAGGGTCAAATTTAACTGTATTTCAGATATCATCTAAATAGAGTATAATCTCACCCATAATTATCCTGGTGTGCGGTGATAATTTTACTAAAAAATGGTAGTTAAATTAAATTATTTTGGCCAATAAATGTAATAATACAGAATATGCAATTAGCTAGGAGATAATTAGGAGGTCTAATCCGTATAGTAGAGGAACCAAAGGTCTGAATTGTGTAGAAGAAATTTATAAAAAAACTCAATAAATAAGTCACAGACGGGAAAGCGCACAAAAGTATGTTCATCAATCGAAGTTTACGTTCAAAAGATTTAAATTGTATGATACATTCTACTAAAATTAGAATTACGATTAAGATATTGCAAATAACAAACTGAATTAGATATAGAACCTTACAAAAATCAAAGTTAAATTTAATGAGTTGAAAAAGAAGTTTCAATTTGTTAAAATTAACTATAATATAAAATATTAAATTAATTTTTAAATTAGCAAATAAATATGAGACCAATAGCTTAATAATGATGGTAATGAAAACAATAATAATAACAACAACAACAACAACAAGGAAAACAACAACAACAACAACAACAGCAACAACAGCAACAATAATAATAATAATAATAA
>NW_026427742.1:0-216 GCF_001194135.2 Octopus bimaculoides
TATGTATGTGTGTATGTATCGGTAGATGGTGAGGAGTTGAATTAATAATATTATATAATGTTTCAACAAGTAATTATGTAACCCTGACAGCTAATTTCACGAAACGCGTGTATATTTTATAAAGCATAAAAAATACAAAATATATTTTGTTTCTTGTTTTAATAATACTAGACACACGCCCACACACGCGAACACACGCACATACACACACACACA
>NW_026427743.1:0-642 GCF_001194135.2 Octopus bimaculoides
CTCTCTCTCTCTATCTATCTATCTTTTCTCTTCTGTAGAAGAGCATAGGTTGGAAACGTCAAAAACTCTTCCAATTTTCATAAGCGTCAAACTAATACACCTTGTTTGTTGTTCCCGTGGCTATCTCTATCTTTTGCTTTCTGAAAATACTTGTATGTAGACGTGTAAACCTGCTTTGAACGGTATGTGCAATTATTTGTATTTATATTTTCCCATGTATTGTGTTCACGAAGGAAGAAAGCTTATTTTTGGCTTTAATCTAGAAATTGGAACCAATTCATAATTAACAAGTGTTCTTTTTAATATTCTTTCACCAGCCCGCTTTCAGCCATGTGTATATTTATCTGGAGTTTTTGGTAGTTTTTTGAAGTTATCGGCACTTCGAGCATGCTGGAGATGGGTCGTTTTCGCCATTGCTCCCTAACTATATAATTATATACATATGTATATTATTATTAATTTAATGTATAAATTACTTATAAATTGTTATAGCATGCTGACTACCTGATAAAAATCATTAACGTGATGTTTATCCTTATATTCTATTATTAATTAATATATATCTATAATATAAATTGAAGGTGGTCGACCGTTGTCTATAATATAAATTGAAGTTGGCCGACCGTTGTATTCTTTCTTGTC
>NW_026427744.1:0-259 GCF_001194135.2 Octopus bimaculoides
TGCATGAAAGTATGTATGTATATGCATATATACATGTATGCATATATATATAAATATATATGCATATATATGTATATATATATATTTATGTATGTAAGGATGTATGTATGTATGTATGTATATATATATATATATGCATATATATACATATGTATGTACATATATATGTATATATATATATACATACATACATATATATATATATATCCATATGTATGTATATATGTATATATATATATATATATGTATATAAATATAT
>NW_026427745.1:0-299 GCF_001194135.2 Octopus bimaculoides
TGTGTGTTTGACTGTATATATGTTTGTGGGAGTGCGTGGGTATATGTGTTGTGAAAACAGAAGGGTATATGTGTGTCTGCATGCACATAGAAGTGCTTGGTACAAACCCAACTGATTGATTGATTCATCATATGATTCATCAAGTAATCGATTGCTTAATTGGTTAACTAAAAATAATTGTTTCAAATTCTGGCATGAGGCCAGAAACTGGATCTTGTTAAATTTCTTCCAGCCTCTTGAAGTATTAGATTGTCAAGAAAGTTCTTGCGGAATTTTTAATTTTGGTTTTAAATGATGTA
>NW_026427746.1:0-361 GCF_001194135.2 Octopus bimaculoides
CTTGACAACCGATGCTGGTGTGTTTACGTCCCCGTAGCATAGCGGTTCGGGAAAAAAGTCCGATAGAATAAGTACTAGACTTCCAAAGAATAAGTACTGGGATCGATTTGCTCGACTAAGAAGGCGGTGCTCCAGCATGGCCGCAGTCAAATGACTGAAACAAGTAAAAGAGTAAAAGAGTAAGGAATAAATAGGTAACCAGTGCCTTCCAATAAAACGAGTGGGCAGTCTTCTCTCACATCACGATAGCACCATCGTCGTCGAAACTGTCAGTAATTTATTCCTCAATAAAAGAGAAAATTTTCTTAAAGCAATGGCTTCTGATCTCCAAATTACTAACTTCTTACTTTCACAATCCATT
>NW_026427747.1:0-455 GCF_001194135.2 Octopus bimaculoides
ACTAATAAAACCAATTCGATTAATAATTCGATTAATAATCAAATCGATCTTCAATTAAATCTATTCATGTCTCGTCATGTCTAAAATAAATTAATTTTACTGGCCTTAGTAAATATATATGGGAACTAAAATCTAAAAATATTATGTACAATTTAAATTGGGAGATAGTTTGTAAGGTTAAATGTCATCGAATAGGTAGTGCGTTTTGTTTATTATGTACTAATGAATTTAAGGAGAAATTAGTAACTGATAATAAAAAGTTGATTAATTCCCTAGATGAAGGAAAAATTAAATGCAGACATAAATTAAATTACTTATATAATAAGTTATAGCTAATTTATATATTTATATAGACACTATTCTAGGTTAGTAATTATTGTAGTTATGATTTGTAGTAGTAGAATTTGTATAAATTAGCACGATATTATAAAGGATATATTACATATTTAGAATAA
>NW_026427748.1:0-207 GCF_001194135.2 Octopus bimaculoides
ATATATATATATGTATGTATATATGTATCTATGTATGCATGTATCTATGATGTGCATAAACATACACATATATACATAAATACATACATACATGTATATAGATACGCATACTTATATATGCCTACATACACACACACACGCACACATACACACACACATATATATATATATCGATAGATAGATAGATAAATAGATAGATAGATAGAT
>NW_026427749.1:0-285 GCF_001194135.2 Octopus bimaculoides
TGCATGTATGCACGTATGTATGTATGTATGTATGTGTGTGTGCATGTATGTATGTATATGTCAGGTCACTTGTGAGATCGCTCATGAGTGCCACTGGTAATATGGAGCCCAGTACAACCTGTTGCATGGTCGATTCGTCAGTGCCTAAACCGGCAAGCCCACTTGGCTTGCCTGTGAGGAGGGCTCCTAGAAACCCAGTAGAACTAAAAACAAGGCATTTAAAAGGACGGATGAACATAATCTGGGTTCAACCAGTGTCTAGCAATATCACGGCCTTCAGAAATT
>NW_026427750.1:0-317 GCF_001194135.2 Octopus bimaculoides
ATATATATATATATACAGACAGTGAAGGAAAACTTGAAAAGTCACTTTGTGATACACGATATAAATGAAATATGGATGATTTTAACTCAAAACAAGTCTTCAATTACAGAAGGTTCTGTTTCGAGAACATTATCGCTCATCAGACGGTGTAGAAAAGATGGAATCTCTCCCTAACAAGTGGTTTACGGCTATCAGCTACGTAGGATGTGATACAAAGCATCCTTCACTGACGAATGTAGAATAACGAAGCAAATTTTCATAGAAAGAATTTATATGTATATGTACAAGATATATGTGTGGGGGGGTATGTATATGTG
>NW_026427751.1:0-231 GCF_001194135.2 Octopus bimaculoides
AAGTCGACCTCGGCGGAATTTGAACTCAGAACGTAACGGCAGACGGAATATCGCTAAGCACTTCGCCTGGCCTGGTAACGATTCTACTAGCTCACCGCTTTGTTTTAACAACCAATATTGACAATGGTGATGGTTTGTGCTGCCAACTGTTAATCTTAATGAAAATTCCTCGATTTCGTAAAAACAAACACGACTGAAAACAATATCTCCGCCTTCGCTAAGGCGGAGGTA
>NW_026427752.1:0-921 GCF_001194135.2 Octopus bimaculoides
ACCAACAACGACAACAACAATAACGATAACAATAATAATAGTAGGAGAAGAGTTTGTGAGCGCACGGAATAGTAAGGATGGAAACAGACCATATAGAAAGAATTGTAATAAAGATGTAAGCGGCGGCTGGGAATTTTGCTACCCATACCTAGGAGCAACTCAGTATAGATTGGATATAAATAAGAGAAATGGAACGGGTAATACAGTACAGTACAATACGGCCAATTGTTAGATCTCGAAACAGAATATAAGTGCATGACTCAACCATGATAAGGGTAGATATTAAATTAAAATATGAACTGGGTATAAGATAATAAACTGGGGATTTTAGTAAGAAGAGATGAGATTCAAATCTTAGTATAAAACCCATAGAATATAATGGTAATAGCAAATAATGATAATATATTGAAATATTATTGAATATATCAGTGATGGAGCTTGAAAAGATTCCTAGGAGCAATGATTTCTGGATAAAATTCTCTTTGTCCAATAATGAGACACAGTAGTAATGTAAAATAAAATAATCGCAATGATAGCCTCCCAGGGGCAACAAAGATAATCTACCTATCGGGGATAATAAATAAATTAATAATTAAATTAATAAATAAATTAATAAATAAATTAATAAATAAATAAATAAAATAAATTAATCAAGTAGACATTCACAGGAGAGCGGTAACAATAGAAAAGATTGAGGAGTTACCTCCCCTGTATATCATAATCAAAATAAATCAAGACAGCATGGCGGAAAGTACGGTATAGTTAAATAATTTTTAATAATCTGTTCTGATCGATAATTGTGGTTTTTGGTCATTTGTTCTAATGGAAGCCATTCCTGAGGAAGTGCCAAACGTCAGACATCCAACGGATGTCTGATAGATTTCGTTGGATAGAGTTGAGCACAGAAATGTTGACATCGAA
>NW_026427752.1:931-1448 GCF_001194135.2 Octopus bimaculoides
ATGGTAAATAATTATATAAATGGAATAAATATGGATCGTGTTGAAAATCTCTATCCTTTTTAAATATGCAAATTTGAAACATTGGAAATATAGACAATGAGAACGATCCTTAAGGAATCTAATCAATGATCCTTTGGGGTGAAGTCTTATGCTATACTGGTAACAATTACAAAATTGAAGGGAAAATTATATATATATATCTTAATATATAAAGCTGAAATTGTGTGTTTGTGTGAAGCCTTTTTGAAAGTTTATAGAAATCCACATTTTCCACTTTTTCGTAAAAGTTTTTATATCAATGGAATTTTCTCGATCTGAACTTTCGAGTGCAGTAATTAGATTTTTAAAATTCCTTTTACTTTGTGTAATTTAAGGGATATTTGGCTGTCGTTTCTTGCAACTTTTATATTTCCTCACTTCTCCCTGTACCGGCGTTCTTATAGAAGAGTAAAAGAGGGAGAGGGAGGGAGAGAGAGAAAGTGATACATAGATAGTCATAGATTAACTTGGTTTACCT
>NW_026427753.1:0-352 GCF_001194135.2 Octopus bimaculoides
ATATATATATATACATATATTTGCTTGCATGTCTGCGTGTGAGTGTTCAGAAGTCTGTCTGCGGTGTTGTGTTTATGATATGACTGGCTGTGCGCATTTGTGTTCAGGTTACTCTAATGCTGCGAGTAAATATTGCTGGCTTAGGAAATTTTTTTGTTTCCAATGTTAAAAATTTATAAAAATAATAAAAATGATATTACTACTACTTCTACTACAACTGAAAACAACAACAATAATATTAATAATAATAATAATAGTAGCAACAACAACAACAACATCAATAATAATGATAATAATGATGGTGATAATAATATTAATAATGATAATAATAATAATAATAATAATAATAATA
>NW_026427754.1:0-292 GCF_001194135.2 Octopus bimaculoides
CGCACACACCATATACATCCCACCTCTGTCACTGTTATATAGAAAAGCGCACGTGTTTACTCACACAGAGACTTGCACAAGCAGAAATACACGTACACAAACTTATGGAAAAAGTGACTCGCACAAGCACATAATGCGCATTTCTAGATATATAATGGTCTATATGTGTGTATAAAACTGTGTTTATGTACATATATAATACATACATACATGTATACATAGATGCAAACATACATACATTAATACATACATACATACATAACATACATACATACATACATACATACATACA
>NW_026427756.1:0-1162 GCF_001194135.2 Octopus bimaculoides
GTATACGTGTATTTGTGTTCATGTATTTTGTGTGTGTGTGCGTGAGAGAGACAGAGGGAGAAACAGAGGGAGAAAGTGATAGAGAGGGAGAGAGAGTAGTCTATTAGTGTAAAAGTGGGAATATTTTCATATGCAGTGACATAAATCCAATGTCGGAAGCAAGCACTTTCAATTATCTCAATGACATTGTTTTAAACACTTTTATAAGCGTCCTTGAAATATATATATATAAGTATTTCAACATTTTAAGGATTTCCTTATCACGTTTGGTTTTAGTGTGCCAGCCTTCCTTCAATCATGGCCGCAGTCAAATGACTGAAACAAATAAAAGAATAAAAGAATATATATATGTATATATATATGGTAAATGCAGACAAATATGATTCCTAGCTAGCAGATGTTCAGAAGTAATAGGTACTCAACGAGGAATACTCCGCTATCTACTCATCAGGCTGAAGATACCTTAATTATATAACGTTTACATTATCGTTAAAGAATCCCAAGTTAGCTCATTTGAAATGAGCGGTGATGTCAATCAGTTTCGACGGTTCCCAAGTTTGTTTATAAAATCTGGTTACTTCAAAAAGCTATAATTTAACATTAAAATTGACGCTAATTGTTGTCAGCGGCCGTTTAGCTGAATGGTTAGAGTACTTGGGCATCCGTTGCAAAGGAATCTTGGAGGAAAATAGCTGTCCCATCTTAATTTCGGTCTGTGCGATCTGAATGGACGATAGTTATTTTCTTTTTTCACCTCGGTATCCATGTCTCCAACATGCCGCTGAAGAAATGGCAGAAGTACAGCGGTAACAGTACTGCTTTGTCTTTAGTAATCACACTCATATTGACTCAAGGGTTCTCAACGGACTCAATCCTCAACATATTATCTCAGACATTACTCTTACTGCCTCAAATATCACAGCATCAATAAATGAGAGCAAATACTATTCTAGTGTAGGCCATTCTATTGTCCTGAATGTACATTCTTTAGACTCAGACTATATATCGAAACATTTCTTATCTCAATTTAACATGCCGATCTTCAAAAACTCACTCGTCAAAACTCACTCGTCACCACATCAACAAAGTGTTTGGAAGAAAGAAAGAAAGAAAGACAGACAGACAGACAGACAGACAGACAGTACTTTTGAGGATGTAGCTA
>NW_026427757.1:8257-9424 GCF_001194135.2 Octopus bimaculoides
AATAATAATAATAATAATAATAATAATAATAATAATAATAATAATAATAAGAGCTGTGAAGAGCACCACAGCAAACCACAGCACATACCCAAGGCGCACAGAGCTGCGCTCGGTAGTGAAGTGAAAGCACGTTATAAAAATAAAACTACTGAACAACAATAATAATAATAGCAAAAGGGGCTGACTGGCACCTAGCTCAGATACCAGGAAACCCCAAAATGGCATAAATTCAAAAGATAGTGCTCATGGGAACTGCCCATATCCTACGTAAAATACTGTCTATGTAATCTCAAATTTTAAAACAAACTCATAATTTTCTTCTGTTTTCTTAAACATTTTCTAGAACAACACTATGTACAAAGCCAAAGATATGGCACTCGAGGCATAACACGAACATGAACTTCTGACTTGTTGTCTCTTGAGGTCTCTGGGTGAGACTTCGAGTTAACTTGTACAAATGCAAAGCAAAAGTCAAACATAAAATAATAATAATAACAATATTAATTATAATCTAATGTAGGATACATGATATGAAATTTACGGGGGGAAAACAGTTCATTACATCAATCCCTGTACTTCAGTTGTACTCTCTTCTAGAGTCTGCAGAATGGCAAGAAGGTCAACGTTACTCTCAGTTGCAACTGTAATATGAAGGGACATACTGAATAATATTTGGCATTTTATTCGATGCTAACATTAACTCTATGATCCAATGTTTGTGAATTAGCGTTTAATATTAGATAGAGAGTGGGGGTGGGGGGAAAAGAGGGAGGGTGGATGGTCGTTAGTTGAAAATCGTAGTAATAAATATTTTGAAGATAGGCACAAAGCCTTTAAAGGCAGATAGTAAGATATATATATGAGGTGGACAGAAAAATAAATGATAAAATATATTTTTCTCTTAGATTATTAAATATGTGTGGTGAAGATGTGTGTGCGTGAGAGCGAGTGTGTGTGTGTATACATACATGTTTGTGTATATGTGTGTGTGTGTGTGTGCATATGTATATATATATATATATATACACAGCATGGTTGCAGCTCTCAACTTGAAACTCATAAAAAAAATACACATACACACACATATGTAAATGTACATAAACAAGTATTCATACTTAGATATGTATATGTATATTTAAATGTACACACACACACACACATATATAT
>NW_026427758.1:0-481 GCF_001194135.2 Octopus bimaculoides
TACCAGTTACGTTGGACTGGGCATCCTATTAGAATGAAGGATATCAGGATTCATAAATAGATGGGGAACTTGTGAATGAAAAGAAACCCCGGCAGTAACTGAACCTGCGATTTAAGGACTGTGTGAAGTTCTCATTAAAGGCCTGTGATATGCAGGAGACTGACTGGGAGAGCAATTACTCTCATCGCCAAAGATGGAGGAAGCAGAATAAGGAAGGGTCGACACTTTTGAGAAAGCACATATTCTGCATGAAGAAATTACGCGTGTTGCTCGAAAGTGCACCGCTGTGTAGTGAATGGGGAAAGCTTGGTCTGTAATATATGCTTGTCAAGAGCAGGGCTCATTAGCCACCACCGGAACCGCAAATGCAAAATATAAGTTAGTCCTAGACAACACAATGTTCCTGAAGT
The DNA here is from genome assembly GCF_001194135.2 of Octopus bimaculoides. Classification (NCBI taxonomy): domain Eukaryota; kingdom Metazoa; phylum Mollusca; class Cephalopoda; order Octopoda; family Octopodidae; genus Octopus; species Octopus bimaculoides. The sequence goes on from NW_026427758.1 coordinate 411, forward strand.
TCTAGCAATGGTCTTCCTCGCTCACGAACTGGCAGAAACGTTAGCACGCCGGGCGAAATGCTTAGCGGTAT
>NW_026427758.1:1203-1480 GCF_001194135.2 Octopus bimaculoides
AAAGGAAGAAACATATGTAGATATTAGTCAATATTTAAAATCATAAATATATGACATTTAAATCGATTTAGTTGACCATGTTTTATTTGAGAAAAATGTCTGCTTGAAAAGATATCCATATTTATGTTCAGGTACTCTAGTCAAGTTCTACTAATTACTCATTTGGCTTCTAGAAATTACAACTAGTGTATGTCTTCGATTCTATCAACGATATGTTTCACTGGGAAACAAAAATTAAAAATTGCTGCAAGTTCCGGCCAAATTAATTGTTGCGTCA
>NW_026427758.1:1490-1605 GCF_001194135.2 Octopus bimaculoides
CAAAAATTAAAAATTGCTGCAAGTTCCGGCCAAATTAATTGTTGCGTCAGGTGAAGTACAAAATGAATAACTCTTAGCTTTTTCTAGAGATGAGATAAAACTGAATTTTTTTGCG
>NW_026427758.1:1615-1733 GCF_001194135.2 Octopus bimaculoides
AAATGAAAGTAATCTTATGTTGCCCTAATGATCAACCTGAGAATATGTTTCTTTATAATTTACGTGTAATCTGTATATATAAATATTACATCTCGTTTCAGCTACTTACCCCAGGCAA
>NW_026427758.1:1917-2159 GCF_001194135.2 Octopus bimaculoides
ATAATGATTTCCAACATTCACATACATAAACTCAAATATATAGTTAAGTAGGCATCTGTCCTTGGTGGATATGTTATATTATTGAACCCAGAAGTATAAAAATTAAAATAGAAATTTCAACACAAAACATAAAGAGATGTAATTCAATACAGAAATGAATTTTGTTTGGTGCCTTTGCCAATCGACAACATTATCAATGTGTAATAATAATAATAATAATAATAATAATAATAATAATAATA
>NW_026427758.1:2202-2305 GCF_001194135.2 Octopus bimaculoides
AACATAACAAGTAACTGTAGAATATGTGGCGATGGACAACAAACAATAAACCGTATTATCCCTGGCTGCCCAGTCCTGGCTAAGAAGGAATATATTCACAGAC
>NW_026427758.1:3301-3691 GCF_001194135.2 Octopus bimaculoides
TAATAATAATAATAAATGAACGAAGGGAGAATGATTAAGAGGAAGTGTTACGTAACTAGCGTAGAAATACCTCGGATTAATGAGAGTTTTAGAGACCCTGCCGATGGGCTACAAAGGATGGTCGTTGTTGAAAATAGAGAGGTAGGAGTTGAAAGCAGAGAGAAGAGAAGAGAGCAAGAACAGAGAAATGACGATGAGCTGTTAAGTATGAGGAACAGGGATGTTATACAGTGACCCCTGATACTTTGGTGGGTGGACATGCAAAGGAAATGGACCAACTAGATAATCAATGGCTTGAAATTCAAAGGCGACTCACCAGCTTGATGAATGCTCTAAAAGAAAAAAATAACCACAAGAGAAGGGTAGATAGGACTGTGATAAATAAAGTAA
>NW_026427758.1:3701-3863 GCF_001194135.2 Octopus bimaculoides
AAAAATAACCACAAGAGAAGGGTAGATAGGACTGTGATAAATAAAGTAACACTAAAGATAAATACTGCCATACCATACATCCGGATCGAGGACATAACACAAACAAGGTATCTTCTCCGGGCTGTTGCGCTACTTGTTGAGGAGAAATTACAACTTAAGAGA
>NW_026427758.1:3873-4089 GCF_001194135.2 Octopus bimaculoides
TCTCCGGGCTGTTGCGCTACTTGTTGAGGAGAAATTACAACTTAAGAGAACAAAAAATTGTGCAACAAAAGAACCATTGTGGAGACGACACATTGAAAGTGACATAATGCGGGCACAGCAAGATCTACGAAAAATTGACCGATGCTTGAGAGGAAACTAGGGAAATGGGTAAACGACCGACAGAGAAAAATTAGAGAAAAAATATAAAATACAGAA
>NW_026427758.1:4109-4590 GCF_001194135.2 Octopus bimaculoides
CGGGATTGATACAGTAATAGAGCATTTAAAAAACAGGATCATGGAAAAAAACAGAGGATCAGATGATCTGTGAACAGAAATAAGCAATTCGAGCTGAATAGATCGTTCAAAAATAACCCGAAGCAATTCTTCCGAAAGTAAGAAGGAGATAATAGGGAAAATGTAGCTCCTAGTGCATATCAAGCCAGAAGTTCTGGAGCGCAAGATGGGGAAACAATGTGATGCATAAAAGGGATGCAATGTGGATGGGAACTATCAAGACAGAATTACAAGCATGGGTGATGTGAAAGTATAACTGGATAAAGTGCCTAACTGATATGACTTATGGCTTTTGGCCGAAGGGATGCCACAAGGCACATGTGAAAGACTAGCAGCCCAATTGAATGAGCTTGTCCAGAAAGGTACAGTCTTCGCTGGATGGTGTCTGGGACGACAACACTTATAATGAAAGATAGAAGAAAGGGGAATATTGTGGGAAACT
>NW_026427758.1:4600-4720 GCF_001194135.2 Octopus bimaculoides
ACAACACTTATAATGAAAGATAGAAGAAAGGGGAATATTGTGGGAAACTAGCGTCCCATAGAATGCCTAAACATAATCTGGAAGATACTCATTAGAATATGTGCGGCAAAGACATACTTT
>NW_026427758.1:4730-5623 GCF_001194135.2 Octopus bimaculoides
TTTCTGACACAAACATGTCTATAGCTTGGATTGACTTTAAGAAGGCATATCATATGATGCCTCATACGTGGATCATTGGATCGTGGAATGCCTGCAGATGTTTGTTGTTGCTGACAACATCGCAAATGTTCTGATGCAGAGCATGAAAGAGTGGGAATCCAAATTGTACTAGAGTAAATGCATTACTTGGAGACATTGATATTTATTAAAAGGCGTTTCTTCCATGGTGAATCGTTTTCTCCGTTACTATTTGTAATTTGTAATTAGAATAGTTAAGATAGTTTACCGATGTATGAAGAAAGGCCCATCATTGAACCTTCTTCTGTTTATGGATGACCTGAAATTGTTTATGAAATCTGAAAAACAGATAGATACCTTAACTAAAACACTTCAGAAAAGTGGTTGGGACATCGATATGGACTTTGGGCTTACCAAATGCTCAGTACTTAATACGAAATAATGGAAGAAAGCAGCCTGTAGAGGATTTCAGTTATCATCAGGAGAGATCATGGGTGAACCCGACGGTAGTGGCTATAGATATTTAGGGATTTTAGAGCTGGATGACATTCGACACAGAGAAATGAAAGTCAAGGTCAGCGCGGCGTATCAAAAAAGATGAAGCTAGAGTGGAAATCCAACCTGAATGTCAAACATTTGATTAGCGCAGTTGGGGTGGTCAGATATAATGCGTCCATCCTGAAATGGACTAAAGAGGAAATATCAACTGTGATAGAACGACGGGAAAGTTGATGACGCTGCATGGGGCGCTACAACCTAAAGCCAAGTAAACAGACTGTATATGAAAAGAAAGAATGGTGGCATAGCACTAATTAGTATAGACCATTGTATAAGGAGGGAAAGGAGAAGGTTTCCGAGTATTTGATGAATAATGA
>NW_026427758.1:5681-6124 GCF_001194135.2 Octopus bimaculoides
CAAGGAAGAGTTTTACCAAAGAGAAGAGGAGAAGAGAAAGCAAGAATTTATTGAAATGATAATGCACGGACAGTTGGAAAGGAATACGCAAGACGTTAAGGATAATACAACATCGTGGGCATGGGTTCAGTAAAGTAATTTGAGGCATACTACCGGAAGCCTGATCATTGCTGTACAAGACCAGGCTTTCGCTACCAATTCAGTGAAGTATAACATCTATAAAACTTCTGACACGCAGAAATGCAGACTCTCTGGAAAGAGTGTGGAAAATGTGACCGACTTGGTAAGTGGGTGTGAGAGATTTGCAGAAACAAATACAAGCGCCGTCACGATAAAGTGTGCATGTATCTGTATTGGCTCTTATGCCGTAAATACCAATATGAAGTAACAGATAACTGGTATGAGCATGTACCAAGTAAAGTTATGTAGGAGGATAGAAAAGT
>NW_026427759.1:0-647 GCF_001194135.2 Octopus bimaculoides
CGAACGAACGAACGAACGAACGTACGTACGTACGAAAGAACGAACGTACGTACGAATAAACGGACGAACGAACGAACGTACGTAAGGAGGAACGATCGAATAAACGAACGAACGAACGACCGAACGAACAAACGAGAGGACGAACGTACGTATGTACGTACGAACAAATGATGGAACGAACGAACGAAAGAACGAACGAACGAACGAACGAACGAACGAACGGACGTACGTACGTACGTACGTACGAAAGAACGAACGAACGAACAAACGAACGAACGAAACAAACGAACGAACAAAAGAACGATCGAACGGACGAAGGTACAAACCAACCAACGAACGTACGTATATAAGAACGAAGGAACGAAAGAACGAACATATGTACGTACGAACTTAAGAACGAACGTACTTACGTACGTACGTAAGAACGAACGAACGAACGTACGTACGTACGTAAGAACGAACGAACGAAAGAACGAACGAAGGAACAAGGGAACGATGGAAAGAACGAACGAATGAACGATCGAACGAATAAACGAACGAATGAACAAACGAAAGAACGAACGAGCGAACGAACGAACGTACGAACGAACGCATGTGCATACGTACGTAAGTACCAACGAACGAACGAAAGAAGGAACAAACAAACG
>NW_026427760.1:0-345 GCF_001194135.2 Octopus bimaculoides
ACCAACCAACATTCTTCTCATCTTCTACTTAATTCCATGACAACCAAATTAGTCATCAAGAATCTGGCCGCAAAGCCATGCCACATCGCTTCAGGTAGGATAAACATAACCTCACTCTCTTTTTCTAAAGATTGCTGTTGGTAATCTTTAATTTTAACTGCCCACATCACACTTCACCAGACAATCACCTGATTCAGAAAATATTTGACAATATTTCAATGTCATTCATCTTCCTTAATAAGCAGCTTTTTTCAGGTGAGCAATGATTAGTTCTCCACAGGTGGTGAGGAAAGCAATAACAGGTATCCTGAAACACTGTACATTTGTACAAAACCTACTTAACTA
>NW_026427760.1:355-530 GCF_001194135.2 Octopus bimaculoides
ACACTGTACATTTGTACAAAACCTACTTAACTACAAAATAACTGTTCATGTACACATTATTACAAAAGGGTTATATCCGAAATGAGGACTAACAATTTATTCTGAAGAAAATATAAACAAAATCGAACTGGAAACACGAAATCTTGTATTTTTCTGGTAGTTTTGAATGATCAGT
>NW_026427760.1:605-711 GCF_001194135.2 Octopus bimaculoides
CCTACCATCGTCTTTAACTTTGGTTTGTCTTTAACTTTTGGAATGAGTTCACCTGACATTCGTAACTTCACTTGTTCCCGCTGACCTTTCGCAAATGATAGACTGC
>NW_026427760.1:778-927 GCF_001194135.2 Octopus bimaculoides
CTACTAACCAGAACTATTTGCATATCCTTTTAGTCTCTTGTTAGTATTGTCATGTCACCCATGAATATCTTTCCGTTGAGCAATTTCTTCTGGGCATTGTGTTAATCTAAGCAGCATAACCAGAAAGAGCACAAATCAACTGATATTGT
>NW_026427760.1:937-1074 GCF_001194135.2 Octopus bimaculoides
AAAGAGCACAAATCAACTGATATTGTGCAACCTACAGCCATTCCAGATCCGGAACCTGGCAGGCTTTTGTGAAATTTTCTCTCATGGAACACATTTTGAAATTGTTATAGCAACTCCTCATCGGATCCTTAATCTCG
>NW_026427761.1:0-226 GCF_001194135.2 Octopus bimaculoides
CCTTACTGGCACTTGTGCCGGTGGCACATGAAAAACATTCGAGCGAGGTCGTTGCCAGTGCCGCTGGACTGCCTCCTGTGCAGGTGACATGTAAAAAACACCAATTTGAGCATGGCCGTTGCCACTACCACCTGACTAGCCCTCGTGCCGGTGGCACGTAAAAGCACCCGCTATATTCGCGGAGTGGTTGGCATTAGGAAGGGTATCCAGCTGTAGAAACTCTGCC
>NW_026427762.1:0-162 GCF_001194135.2 Octopus bimaculoides
ATATATATATATATGTATATATACAGGGGTTGGACAAAATAATGGAAACATCTAGCATCATTGCATCATCATCAAAACCGTCAAAAACTTGTTTATTTTCATATTTTTTTATTTATTATTAGTGTTGCTTAAAACGTTTTGCTAAAATTGCTGTTTCTTTTC
>NW_026427762.1:172-1251 GCF_001194135.2 Octopus bimaculoides
ATTAGTGTTGCTTAAAACGTTTTGCTAAAATTGCTGTTTCTTTTCAGATATCATCAGAAAAAGGTAATTAAAATTCATTAAAATGACAGATCTATTGGACCTTCAAAGAGGTCAAATTGTTGGTGCTCATATAGCAGGCGCTAGCATAACGAAAACAGCCAAATTGTTTGGTGTATCAAGAAGTACTGGCACGAAAGTAAGGACAGCCTTTGAGAAAGAGGGAAAAACTGCCTCATCGAAACAAAACTTCGGAGGAAAACCAAAACTTTCAGATAGGGACCGTCGGACTCTTACACAACTTGTTAGCTCTCAGAATTACTGCAGAGCTTAATGACCACTGCGAGAACCCAGTTTCCACAAAAACTGTTTGCTGGGAGCTGCACAAAGCCGGATTTTTACAGGAAGGCTGCAATCAGAAAACCATTACTTTCAAAAACAAACATTGCAAAGTGTTTAGAGTGGAGTAAAAACCTACAGAATTGGTCCCTAGAGCAGTGGAAGAATGTTATTTTCTTGGACGAGTCATCCTTTGCCTTATTTCCAACCACTGGCCAAGTATACATGTGGAGACAGCCAAAAGAAGCATTTGACCCAGACTGCCTTCTTCCAACTGTTAAACATGGAGGAGGATCTGTGATGATCTGGTGGGGCTATATCTTGGAAATCTGCTGGCCCAATGGTTTCCCTTCACGGAAGAATTAATAGTCAAGACTATTTAAACATTTTATCTCATCAAATTCATCCTATTGTTGTGGAACTGTTTCGGGAAGGAAACGCAGTCTTTCAGGATGATAATGCACCAATTCACACAACTAAAGATGTTACTGAATGGCACAAGGAACATTCTAGCGAAGTTCAACATCTTATCTGGCCTCTACAGTCCCCAGATCTCAGTATTATTGAACATTTATAGTGCATTTTAGAAAAACATGTAAGGAGTCGATATCCATACCGCGTAGAATTCACGCTGTAATTACTGCGAAAGGCAGTCCTACCCCATATTTAAATAAATTTGTTTGAAATCTTAAAGTGTTTCCATTATTTTGTCCAACACCTGTATATATATATATATATATATA
>NW_026427763.1:0-239 GCF_001194135.2 Octopus bimaculoides
AGACTGATAGATAGATAGATCGATGAATAGATAGACAGATACATATACTAATGCAGAAATGCCTACACCCGAACATGCATGAATAAACCCACTTGGATGTCGTCTGCATTTTGTTACATGAAACCTATATTCTGCAAAACACTGACATACAAAATTACAAACGCCTAATACATACACGTATGCATGCACACACGCACACACTCACACACACATATACACATACGTACACACTTTCATAC
>NW_026427763.1:249-578 GCF_001194135.2 Octopus bimaculoides
CACGCACACACTCACACACACATATACACATACGTACACACTTTCATACATCCACTTACATACATACATACATTCACACACACACACATATACACACACACACACACATGCATACATACACATGCATACATACACGCGTACGTACATATATTCACACATACACGCATACATATGAACATGCATACATGCGAATATACACAGTATAATATAGACATACATATATGCATATACACACTCATACACACACACACACATACGCGCAAACATGCGCACAGTCATTGATAAATGCACACATACATAATACATACATACATACATACATACATACA
>NW_026427763.1:588-726 GCF_001194135.2 Octopus bimaculoides
TACATACATACATACATACATACATACATACATACATACATACTCAGTTATACAGAAACACATACAAACATACGTATGCGTACACATACATCATCATCACCACCATCATCATCATCATCACCATCATCATCATCATCA
>NW_026427764.1:0-243 GCF_001194135.2 Octopus bimaculoides
TCTATCGGTCTCTTTTGCCAAACCGCTAAGTTACGGGAACATAAACACACTACCATCGGTTTCAAGCGATGTTTGGGGGACAAACATATACGCACACATACATATACATATATATGTATATATACGAATATATATTTGTATATATATATATATATATATATATTATATATAAACAATATATGAGTATATGCATATATATATATATATATGTGTACATGTATGTACATACCTTCATCTACATGT
>NW_026427765.1:0-254 GCF_001194135.2 Octopus bimaculoides
TATTAGTATAACGCTCGGGAAGTGAAAACGTCTTTAACGTTTCGAGCCTATGCTATTCCACAGAAAGGAACACAAAGACACAAGGAGAGAAAAAAAAAAGAATGTGTAGTGGCTAGCGATCTATCATGGTGAATGCCAGACTGAAGGGTCACACAACTGTCATTCTAATAACTCTTTTGTTTGTCTTAATGACGGTCATCTTCGTAGTAATTTCCCTTTGTTTAACGGTCATTTTCATAGCATTTTTGTTTGTC
>NW_026427766.1:0-453 GCF_001194135.2 Octopus bimaculoides
ATGGTGACAATGACGACCACGACAGCAATGATGACTACAGCCACCACCACCATCACCACCACCACCACTACCACAACAACGATGATGAAGATGATGACGATTACGACGCCGATGATGCTGAATGCTGACAACGGTGACGATGGAAGTATGCGGTGTAGTAATGAAACAACATCAGTCTGCAACTAATTTAATTCTAGTGAGGGGCCATGCCAGATATACAAAGGTTAATTTCTGAAGCTTTGGCCCCCACTAGAGTTATTACTGAAGTAATTTCAACGCTTACTTTTTTTCCCCTTCCTCCTCCTCCTTCTTCTTGAAGACCACTCTATAAATAGCATACATACTTTTGTTTGTTCTTTGGCCATCATTCTTACCTAAATTTTTACCTATTATTATCATTATTACCATCATCGTCATTATTATCGTCATTATTATTATTATTATTATTATTAT
>NW_026427767.1:0-465 GCF_001194135.2 Octopus bimaculoides
ATGCTTACACACACACAAACACACACAGAGAGAGCGAGAGGAAACAACCTTGCACACACATATACACGCAGACACTGGGAGCATCTCTATAAGACAAATAGAACACACACACATACACACACAAGCCCTTTAAGATACTTAGGTACATTATTAATTGCGGTTCGTCTTCGAAAAAGACCTGGTGACATCTGCTGACAGCCGGAACAATCGTCGTATCACCATCAGGTCTCTATCAAACATGGACAAGTAGACTTCCAGCAACTGGTTTTTATGAAGTGGTGAGATATGCTGCCCCAGTGAAAAATTGTTTCTGTTTTAAGCACCGAAAGTCAGTAATTTCAAAGGGAATGGATTTCGCTGTACTTAACTGATAGTTTATCTTATCGACCTCCGAAAAAGATGAAAGTCAAAGTTGGTCACGGAAGGATTCGAACGCAGAACGGAACGTAAAGCATTGGAGGAAAA
>NW_026427770.1:0-206 GCF_001194135.2 Octopus bimaculoides
GAAGAACAAAAAGGGTACTGGGGAAGGATGTATGCTGTAAGGAGCAACTTTACGTAAGCTGAGCCATTATAGAGGACTGTACGACGAGAAAGGCAAACCTGAAGCTAAAGAGGAGAAAGCATTCGACAATGTCTCACACACATGGATACTGGAATCTCTCCACACAAATAAGGTAGCTCCACCACTACTAAAATATATTAAACATG
>NW_026427771.1:0-282 GCF_001194135.2 Octopus bimaculoides
ATAAAAAGACTGCTGAACTAAGTAAGTTTAGCCTGTTTGGACTGTGGGCCAGACAGCAGCTCTTAAAGCTGACAACATGGCAGCTACAGAATTGGAATTCCAGATAATCTCAGAAGACAAATCTAATAGTTTATAACTTCAAAGCTGTTTTGTATGTCTAGTTTGTGGGAAGTGTGAGAGAGGGAGAGAGGAGGGTAGAAAGAGAGAGGTGTGAGCAGTGTAGTGGATTTGAAGATGGAGAGAGAGGGAGAGAGAGAGAGAGAGAGAGAGAGAGAGAGAGAG
>NW_026427772.1:0-235 GCF_001194135.2 Octopus bimaculoides
CGTCACCTACGTCATCGTCGTCATCATCTTAATAGCGAGGCCATCATCACTACCACCACTACATATTAACAATCTTCGTCCCCTTCATCATCATCATCATCATCATCATCATCATCATCATCAGGACCATCAACACCACCGTTACGGCGTCTACGACAATCTATTCTGAAACCACAACGATTAACACCTTCACCGCGACCAGCATCATAATCATCATCATCATCATCATCATCAT
>NW_026427773.1:0-356 GCF_001194135.2 Octopus bimaculoides
CATGGAAGGCGGACGTTAAATGATGATGATGATGATGATGATGATGATAAACATACATTTTAAATACTCATACAATAGTATAGGCATAAACAGATACATAAGTTTATGCCTACATACTCCTGTCCCTCTCAAATACAAAATACTCCAAACCTCCCTCTCTGCATCTCTCTCCCTCTCTCACTACCTACCTATCCATCCATCCATCTATCAATATACATAAAACCATCTACCTATATATATATATATATATACACACATATACACACACACACATATATATGTACATATTTATACACATATGTGTAAGTATATATATATAGATATATATATATATATATGTATATATGTATATATAT
>NW_026427774.1:0-206 GCF_001194135.2 Octopus bimaculoides
ACCTATTACAAATGAGTGCCCAGCCAGAATATTCTGAAACACCCCTAGGCACCAAAGTCTGGCAACCTGCCTGAGCTTCAGTGACGTTCGTTTTACTCAATGAAATGTCCTCCCCAATCCTGTAAATACAAAGTGCTTGTTTAGGGATCGTAAATAAGACGTTTAGGCTTTATTATTATTAATAAAACAATAATCCCTTTTAAATG
>NW_026427775.1:0-440 GCF_001194135.2 Octopus bimaculoides
ATAAATTAAGTAACAGTTGCGTACTGGAGTCGATGTAATTGACTGGTCCCCTCCCCCAAATTACAGGCCTTGTGCCTATAAGTAGAAAGGATTATTATTATTATTATTATTATTATCATCATCATTATTATTACTATCATCATCATTATTATTACTATCATCATCATTATTATTATTATTATTATTATTATTATCATTATTATTATTAAAAAGGCGGCAACCTAGCAGAATCGTTAGCATGTCTGGCAACATGTGTAGTGGTATTTCGTCTGTCTTTACGTTCTGAGTTCAAATACCCCCGGAGTCGACTTTGCCTTTTATCCTTTCGGGGTCGATAAATTAAGTACCAGTTACGCACTGGTTCGAGGTAATCGACTGGCCCACTCCCCAAAAATGTCAGGCCTTGTGCCAATAGTAGAAAGGATTATTATTATTATTAT
>NW_026427776.1:0-320 GCF_001194135.2 Octopus bimaculoides
GTTGAAGAATTGGCAATAAAGCTTAGTTCAAACCATACAACTGTTCATCACCTTCAACAACTTGGAAAGGTTCCTAAACTTGGAGAATGGGTGCCTCACGAATTGTCCGAAAACAACTGCAAATCCCAAGTTGACATCTGCACTTCTCTCCATTCTCGCAAACTCATTTCACCCATTTTGGATAGACTTGTGACTAGTGTCGAAAATGGATCTTCTATCAAAATGTTAAATGTCGTAAACAGTGGCTTGGTAAAAGGGAGAAAGCTCAATCACAACTGAGAAGGGAACTTCATGGAAAAAAGGTTCTTCTCTCTATCTGA
>NW_026427777.1:0-464 GCF_001194135.2 Octopus bimaculoides
CATGCACACACACACACACATATACATACACACACGCACATGTATTCACACACGCACACACAAATGTGTGTGCGTGTGTGTGTATGTGACTGAGAGAGACGGAGAAAGGTCAGGTCAACTGGTATTTAAGAAATATTTAGAATTTCAATAAGGTTCCTCAATATTAAAAGAACTTGTTGCATTTCATTGACATGTATACTTATGTGCATGTGTGTATGTATGTATATCACGTATGTATGGGTGAATGAATGTACATATGTATAAATGCACATATTATATATATATACAAATGTACATGTTTATATGTCTATAACTGTTCGTATGCACGAGTGTATTAATTGTGCGTGTATACATGTGTATGTATGTATGTATGTGTGTGCCTTTGTGTGTGTATGTATGTATGTATGTATGTATGTATGTATGTACTTATATAAAACAGTAACCGCTACGTAACTTGAGAAATC
>NW_026427778.1:0-247 GCF_001194135.2 Octopus bimaculoides
CATACATATACATACATAAATATATACATACATACATATATAAACACAGACATGCATACAAACGCAGAAGCAGATACATGTACATGCACGGTCTCGTACACATGGATATATACGCATACTCATATACACGCATATATCTACAGCAGAGCAGTGGAGGCACATTCATATGCAAAATGAGTAAGATATCTAATGCACTGGAAACTTGTATGAGGAGAGTGCCTACACATACACACACACACACACACAC
>NW_026427779.1:0-580 GCF_001194135.2 Octopus bimaculoides
TACAAGTTTTTATAAGCAAACATTCCACCACATACGTTGTTTGTGGTATCCGCGCTATTAGCCGTATCTCGAAAGCTGTAAGTCTTATTTAGAAAGGAAGTTTTGTTGAGTGTGTGTGTGTCATTTCTATATATATTGGAAGGTTCTATGTAGAAGTTCATTTTATACAAGTTATTAATGTTCTAGTAGCAGTGATGGTGACGATGATGGTGACAACAACAACAACAACAATAATATGCCAAACTTTCAAACTTAGCGGTGTAGGATATCCTGTTGCTTCTTCCAACGGCTCTACCATTCTGCTGCCAATGGGGGAGGGTTAATTACTACCGTTAACTTCCCTCCTTCCAATTGGGCAACTATTGTTTTAAACTGCCTACATTTAGCTATGGTTGGATAGCCACTGGCCGGTCAAGATGCTAGCTTGCCTGCGCACATCCCCACACACACACACACACACATGCTATGTATATCTCCCCGTACTCACGCTCATGCGTGCATGTATGTATATACACATGTATGCGCGCAGACACACATCTCTTAATTCTACTATATACTCACGGTGAGGGGGTAAAGTTCC
>NW_026427780.1:0-216 GCF_001194135.2 Octopus bimaculoides
ATAAATAGATAGACATACTTACATATATATATAAACACACATACATAGATAACGTTTAGATATTAGTGTCTAGTTTTGGAAGATTCCTGTGGCATATATACACACATACAAAAATACTCACATACACATAATATATTTAAGTATATTTAAGTATGCATGTATCTCTCCCTCTCTCTCCAGATAGATAGATAGATAGATAGATAGATAGATAGATAG
>NW_026427782.1:0-551 GCF_001194135.2 Octopus bimaculoides
TCTTGTATGTATCCATGTATGTGCATATGTGTGCGTATGTGTGTGTGTTTGTGTAGTTGCATGAAAGCCTCCTCTTCCCAGAGAGTTTAAAGAAAAGTAATATATGAAAGCGATATTAGAAATTATCATTGTTCTTGTTGTTTCTGTGGCTATTATTATTATTATTATTATTATTATTATTAATATTATTAATATTATTAATAATAATAATTTATTAATGATATCGGAGTATGGCGGTGAGGCGATCAACCTCCCACCAGACGTTGCTGGACGCTCAAATAAAGGTCTAGATGTTGCCGCCACCACCCGCCCTCCACCTGCGAACGTCCGGTGCATCACCGACCTCATTCGGTTGGCGGTGGGGAATCAAATAAAACTGTGTTATTGAGTTTAGATCTTGGCCAGGTGTTACACATGCAGTAGCACCAGCCATCAGAAGGTGTTCTGTCCCCTGTCCAATGGCGTAAAAATATTCTTTGCTGCTAAACCCACAATCAGATCAGCGGTAGAAGAAGAAGAAGAAGAAGAAGAAGAAGAAGAAGAAGAAGAAG
>NW_026427783.1:0-414 GCF_001194135.2 Octopus bimaculoides
CACCACCACACGACATCACACGACCCCCCACACACTAGCACTGACCACTTCCCAACACCCACATCATCGTCCACAAGCCAACAAATTACAGACATACACACACACACACACACACACACATACACACCCACACGCACCTTCGTTTTTGGAATCACCAATACTTTATTATCCCCCCCCTCCTTCTTAGCTCTTCTGTCTTACTACCTTTGTTCAGCAAGCCACCATCATTGACCGCTAGATCCAAAAGTTGTTTTTTATTCTCTCTCCGATTATTTCCTTGTGTTCCTTTCTGTTGAAGAGCGTAGGCACGAAACGTAAAAGACTTTCTCAAGCTCCCGAACGTTAAACTAATACATCTGTTTGGTGTTGTTTATACACCTATCTTCGTCTTTTGTTTTTCTGTAAATTTCAACT
>NW_026427784.1:0-545 GCF_001194135.2 Octopus bimaculoides
TGTATGTATGTATGTATGTATGTATGTATGTATGTATGTATGTATGGAGTGTTAGGTGTGATGTACTGAAATTGAATATTGAGAAAAAAGTCGTCAGAATTTGCGAAAACAAATCTTTATATTTCTTCATTATTATTAACGCTTTCGTTCGTTTCTTGAACTTGTCAAATAAAATTTTGTGAATGTACAAACAGCTTGTTCATTTATATAAAGCAGATGTGTTTTAGGGGTTTTAGGGGTTTCTAAACAGAAAAAAAAGCCTAAAACACATCTGTTTTAAATAAATAAACAAGCTGTCTGTACGTTCACAAAATTTTATTTGACAAGTTCAAGAAACGAACGAAAGCGTTAATAATAAAGAAGAAATATAAAGATCTTTTTTCTACTTTTTTCTCAGTATGTATATATATTCTGTACACACACGCACACATACATACACAAACACACATACACACACACATATATATATATGTATGTATATGTGTCTATATATATGAGTGTGTGTACGTGTATGTACAGTGTATATATATATATATATATATATA
>NW_026427785.1:0-276 GCF_001194135.2 Octopus bimaculoides
CCGTTACAATGTGACATCACAGTCCACATTGCCATTACTGAGATAGACAACCAAAATTTCAATAATTTACGGAATTAAAAATTTCCTAATGTAACATCGACATGGTTATAAATTGTATAATCTTTTAATTCTTTTAAGAACTATTTATATTCAACATTAATATATTTTATACTGAGCACAGTATTTAAATAGACAAACAATTTGCTATCAGCAATGCGTCATATGCTGAAAGAGTTAATCTATAAAAGCGAGGATACTAAATATTTAATGTACTTC
>NW_026427786.1:0-225 GCF_001194135.2 Octopus bimaculoides
ATATATATATATACACGCATACACACACATACAAATACATACGTATATTTATTTATGGGAACACATACAAACACACACAAACGTATACACACGCACACACACGCGCACAAACACAAAAATAAGATATATGTTTGAGTGTATAAGAATGTGAAGTGAAAATTGTCCACACAAGTGTGGCGCATGAAATTATGTAGACGTGTGTTTGCAGAATATATATATATATAT
>NW_026427787.1:0-400 GCF_001194135.2 Octopus bimaculoides
TGTATATACATATACATACACACACACGCACACACACACATATACAAATATGTATTATGTAGTTATGAATGTTCATGAGATTGCACGAAGAAAGTTCCCCTCCGAGGCACAGGTCCAGGCTAGAATGCTTATGAAAGATCTACAGTCGCCCATTCATACCAGCCTAACCTCTGTCCACATCACCGATGTTATCCAAGAGAAAGGCAAAGACCGATACAGCTTGGCACCAGTGATGTCGCAACTCATTTCTTCAGCTAGTGAACTGGAGCAACGTGAAATAGAGTGTCTTGCTCAAGAACACAACACACAACCTGGTCCTGGTATCGAACTCACTGCCTTATGATTGTGAGCCTGACGCTCTAACCAATAAACCATGCGCCTTTACACACACACACACACA
>NW_026427788.1:0-725 GCF_001194135.2 Octopus bimaculoides
CCTACCTAATCATTTTAATCAGTAGTGCATATTCGTAAACCATTGATATAACATGTTAATGTGAGTTCTCTTTTGAGAAACCATTACTCTTCATCTAGAACACATCTGAGAATATTGTACATAATGAACTAAATTTGTTGATTAAAAGGATCAGACAATCTTTATGGCCGTCTATTTTACAAAGATTTGATTTATTATTGGACACAAATAATTTCCTTTGATTGTCTGATGGCTCATATATCAAAATCAATATTATATCTTGAAACATTTCGCTCAAAAAATCGTAAAAACGCAAAATCTTTCTCTTGATTTAAGATTTAACTCACCTCTCGATCCATTAACTTTCTTTAATAACCACTTAAAACTTTAATGCATAAAGTTAACGTTCGTTGTGGGAAGGATTCATTCAAACCTAATTACGTATGTGTCAAATATATTAATAAATCATAACATACTGACTTCTAACATTTCATGGTTTATTGAACAGGGAGGGGGTAGACTGCCAATACTCTTTCAAATTTCCTTTGGAAAATCAGTCTGAAGCTACTGGTTCTCATATTCCTACTCAAAATATCATCATAAATAGAACAAAAATGTTATCTTAAATTAGGTACATGAATTGGGACAACCAGAATGTAAGAGTAGATTTTATAAAAGAAAGTAGGCTAAATGTATAAAGTATGATACCGTTTTTTATGGGTCTGGTGAATGTACTATCATTCTAT
>NW_026427789.1:0-380 GCF_001194135.2 Octopus bimaculoides
GGGGGGGGAGTAAGGTCCGATATTTCCTGAGGTGCAAGCATTGCAGGAATCTAGGACACATTCCAAGATGATAATTAATTTAATTTTGGCTGTGTTACACTGAACACAGGTCAATTTGCAGATTTGATAATTATCGTCAAAATATATCAGGTTTAGGAGAGAAACATGCAACTTACTACAGAACCGAAAACTTTTGACAACGTACCACGCCTTACAGCGCAATTTATTACGCGCGCGCACACACACACACACACACTATATATTATATATATTAGAAGGTTTGGAGTTGATGTACAGGAATTATATATTAGAAAAAATGATAAGGTACTCATATCTGGATGGTTGTACATTTACAGATTTTTATCAATATGTCACATGTT
>NW_026427790.1:0-212 GCF_001194135.2 Octopus bimaculoides
TATATATATATATATATATATATACATACATATACATATATACATACATAAACATATACACATACATATATATATACATATATAAAATGTTACGTACAGGGTTTATAATAACAATGAAATACCGTACATAACCAGCTTTATTGTTCTTTAGTTAGCAACTTAGTCATGCAGAAATCCTAAAGACATAGTCGAAGGAGAAACTGAAGATGATG
>NW_026427791.1:0-270 GCF_001194135.2 Octopus bimaculoides
TACATACACACTTACACACACATGCATACATACACACTCATAAATATATATCTACTTACGTAGATAGACACACATACATACACACATACACATACATACATACATACTAACATATATACATGCATACATACATACATACATAAAAGTACTCACATTTATGCATGTATGTCTGTGGAATGATGCACATATACATACATTTTTAGAAAAATCCAGCCCCTTGTGTGTGTGTGTGTGTGTGTACTATGTGTCACATATGGCTGCTAGGTCTAT
>NW_026427792.1:0-240 GCF_001194135.2 Octopus bimaculoides
ATAAATAACAAACAAAAAACATCCCCATAAAATAAAGATTTCACAAAGGGAGAGAAACAAAAATACAAGATGGCAACCAAGCATTTGACACATCTTGCTTGGTTTTAGTTCGTTTTACTTCGTTTTACTTCGTTTTAAACCTCTTTATTTAAAACACAACTCAACGGTATACAATATATGTTATATGCGTACTTATGATTATACATACGTCCATGCATACTTACATACATTTAGACATAC
>NW_026427793.1:0-265 GCF_001194135.2 Octopus bimaculoides
ATGTACGTATGTATAGCTGCTAGATAATATAAAGAGTATAAGAGAAATTAAAAGTCCGGACAGGAGATCAAAAATGTCAAACAAGAATGACAAGTGACATGGAATTAACAGAATATTGGTTTAGAATTAAAGAAATGCACACATGCAGGATTATTGGATTTTTATACGATTCTCACACATTTGTCAATTTGACGATTTCAAAGTTTGTGTGTGCGAGAACATATACATACATGCATACATAGATACATACATACATACGTACATA
>NW_026427794.1:0-104 GCF_001194135.2 Octopus bimaculoides
TATATATATATATATATATATAAATATATGCATATATGAATATATATATATAGGTATATAGATAGATATAATACATATATATATATATATATATATATATATAT
>NW_026427794.1:114-1107 GCF_001194135.2 Octopus bimaculoides
CATATATATATATATATATATATATATATATAGGCACAACTTTGGTGTGCGTGCATGCGTAATCATCGATGACTTTGAGTGCGTGTTAGTGATGTTAGATTACAAAGTTATTCCTTTATCGACAAACTAGCGTTCAAAGGTTTGTCTTTTTCTGCATTTGTTCTTATATCACACAAAAAAATTATTAAAAAAAAGACTGAAAAACCCAAACAATTCTGCCAGCATGTAATATCGCTCGACATACAGAGGTTTCTTTGTTGTCAATGTAAACGACATTGGTTGATGCAATTTCGACAGATTTATAGCTCACTGAGAGACGGCTTTCACTGCGAGTTTTGCCAAAATGGATGATATATGCTGGGAAAAATGGCTTCTAAGTTCTATGAAAATGTCCGCAAAACAATAGGGAAATATATTTCGTAAAGAATGAAAGAATTTAAATAAAGCAAAGTAAAAAACAGGGACACAAAATAAGTATAAAGTAAGTGCAAAGATTTGAAATGAAACGAAAGAAAAACAAAGGAAATTAACAAAAAAGAAAGTAAAACAACGAAAAAAATCTGTAAGAATATCATATATTTTTGCTGCCTGTTAATAATCTTTTGCAGTAAATTTTAAATTCCTTTGTAGATTTTTGTTCGTCGCACTATTTATTTGAATAGTTTGTTTGTTTGTATGTGTATGTATGTGTGTATTCGTGTGTGCTTGTCTGTGTGTGTGTATGCATGTACGTTTTTTTTGTCCCACGTATGTGAGAATGTTTGCACCGTGTTCCCCCCTGCATTCGTCTTAACATTTTAAAATAGTTACATCCAGACAGTTGTATCATACACACACACAAACCTATCTGTATAATTACGTCCACATGGATGTGTACATATATACATATTTAAACATGAAGAGGCACTCACGTACACTAGCACGTGTAAATACACATAAAGAAACACACCCCTATATATATATATATATATATATATATATATATATATATAT
>NW_026427795.1:0-236 GCF_001194135.2 Octopus bimaculoides
TCGGGGCGGAAACCCACGCCGCCATCTCTTCAGTTATCTGGCCATCGAAATAAATGCTATGAAAATGACCGTTAAAGAATGGGAAATTACTGTGTGATTGACCGTTATTAAGACAAGAGAGCTATTAGAATGACCGCTAAGTGAGGGGAGGAGGTAAAGGTAAGGGAGTAAAAATGTTCATAGTATTCGCGTAAGCACACAAGTCCATACATACACATGCGCGCCCGCACACCCAC
>NW_026427796.1:0-1279 GCF_001194135.2 Octopus bimaculoides
GTCCCCGTAACAGCGGTTGAGCAAAAAGAATATGTACCGACTGCATCACCAGTCGGGCGCATCCGCGGTTTCCATGCTTGCAGCGGTGCCCTCCTACTCGACCGGGTATTTGATAGTTTCTTTAGGTGGTGGCCACAAATTACAACAGCGACGTTTAAGAAGATAATACTGATTAAGTTAACTAAGGCAGCAAATTGGAAGAATGGTTAGCACGTCAGGCGAAATGCTTAGCGGCATTTCGTCCGACTCTACGTTCTGGGTTCAAATTCCGCCGAAGTCTATTTTGCTTTCATCTTTTCAAGGTCCAAAATTAAGTACTGTGATCGATGTAACCGACTTACCCCTCCCTCGAAATTACTGCTTCTGTGCCAAAATCTCAAACCGAGATTAATTAAATCCTATTTGATAAGATAGTAAAACGAGCTTGATCTCAGCAACGACCTCTGGTAGATTCCAGAAAAATTTTCCTAAAAAAAAAAAAATCACGGAAAAATCCTGTAACTAAATCGCTTCAGATAATTTTCCAAAGCTTCATTGGGAATTGTTAAGCTTAAAAATGTTACTCAAATGGGAAGTAGAGCAGGAACTAATATTTCCGGAACTATCTCTTTGATATCAGGTATCAGCAGAGCGAGACTGATTACATTCATAGAGGAAAATGAGTTGCTAAATTATACTAAATGCTATTCCATCTGGTTAGGAAATTACCTCACGCAGATTCTTCATATCATAACTACTGGATACTAAAGCAATTCCTGTCCCAGTATGTGGAAGCTTTCGATAAACTTGATCATATTGAGATAATATATCGCAATTTACGTAGTTTCGGTGTAGAAGGAAATTAAAAACTTCTTGTGTGGTTATTTATGAAATAGGATTAAGCTGTTGCAATCAACGCTACTATTTAAAATTTTAAAAAAATGAATAATTTAGAACGGGATGCTTCAAGGAGCTGTTTTGGGGTCTGTACTTTTCTTTGCTGAAGATCTTTCAGATATCTCAGTTATGAGAACGCACAAAACTCGACAAAGAATCGAATGTCCTGGTAGTAAAATAAATGAATTAATGTTTCCTTCTCGAGTTATACCAGGCTCACGAGGGCCGGTTACCCGGTTTCAATGGCGTATACGTTCCCCACCTAGATGGGACGCCGGAACAATGAATCTCGAAGCCCATTCCCCCGATTTCACCTTTCTGTTTTAGTGAAAACTTGTGGTCTTAAGTCGTTTCTGACTGCCATTTTAGTATGCTTCTGCTATCTCTAGTACCCTTCATTATT
>NW_026427797.1:0-292 GCF_001194135.2 Octopus bimaculoides
ATGGAAAGCGGACGTTAAACGATGATGATGATGATGATGATATATATGTTACTTGAAGCACTTAGAGACAAGTTACTTGAAGCATTTGACGAAATATAAGGGGATATAGCATCATACAACGTGGAAGACAATTGGAGATTTCTGCGGGACAACCTGTTGAGAGCCACCGACTAGATCTGTGGCTGGTGTAAAGTCCCCTCTCGATCCAGAGTAATGGTGGTGGTGGAACAAGGAGGTAGACAGGGGCTATTAGACAAAAGAAACAGGCTTGGAAGAACTGGAAGAACGGTGG
>NW_026427798.1:0-223 GCF_001194135.2 Octopus bimaculoides
ATACACACACACACACATATATATATATATATATATGTACATACGTAGACATGCACACATGTATACATGCATATACATATATATTACAAATATGTGTGTGTGTGTGTTATGTATGTATGTATACATCTCACTCAACACACACGCACACACACACAGACACACAGACACATAGACACATAGACACAGACACACAGACACACAGACACACACACACACACACACA
>NW_026427799.1:0-530 GCF_001194135.2 Octopus bimaculoides
TTCTTCGTCACACCTAACCTACATAGGTTTTCCTTTCTGTGCTGCTGAGTTATTATCAAAAGTATTAAAAATAAATAATATCATCTAATTATTTTAATATATGCTTACGTAAAGGCGGCGAGGAGCTGGTAGAAACGTTAGCACACCGGGTGAAATGCTGAGCGGTATTTCGTCTGTGTGAGTTTGTTGGTTACGCGTCGTACATGTGTTCGTGGTGAAAATTGCTGGTTATTAGAGTTATCTATATATATAAAAATGAGAATGTGTGTCTGTCTGTCTGTGTGAATCCCTAAAACTCGAGAACTACGCAACCAATTTCATTCAAATTTTACACATGCCTTACTTAGGGTTCCGATTGTGTTTTAGTCAAAAAAAATTATTAACTTCTTGCAGAGTTCGAGCACACGGCAACATAATATCTCCTCCACTATTTAAGTATTACGTGTCAAAAGTGAAACAAAAACACTCATGTCAAAACTGAACTAACTGAAACAATCACATTTCGATACTGTAATGACAGATACTTTCAC
>NW_026427800.1:0-570 GCF_001194135.2 Octopus bimaculoides
AGTCAGTGTCCTGCATATCACAGGCCTTTAATGAGGACTTGACACAGTCATTAAATCGCTGCCTTGGTTTCTGCCGGAGTCTCCTTCCATTCACAAGTTCTCCATATAGCATCTGCTTAGGAATCCTGCTATCCTTCATTCTAATAAGGTGTCCAGTCCAACGTAACCTGTGCTTGTGCACCATCGCCTCAATACTCAAGATATCAGCTGTCCTCAGGACTTGTGTGTCTGCAATTTTTGAGGTCCAGCCAACATTGAGAATGTGCCTGAGACATCTCTGATGAAAGCGTTTAAGGACCCTTACCTAACGTTTGTACAGAGTCCATTTCTCACATGAGTAGAGGAGCAATGTCAGTACACATGCACGGTACACAGCAACTTTTGTTTGCCTTGCTATTCCATGCTGGGACCAGACTCAAGACTGAAGAAACCGGAAAGAGTTAGTTGTTCTCTGCAACCTGAAAGATATTTCCTCATCCAGGGAGCAAGAACGGCTGAGTGTGCTGTCCAAGTAGACAAAGTTGTCT
The DNA here is from genome assembly GCF_001194135.2 of Octopus bimaculoides. Lineage (NCBI taxonomy): Eukaryota > Metazoa > Mollusca > Cephalopoda > Octopoda > Octopodidae > Octopus > Octopus bimaculoides. The sequence continues at coordinate 528 of NW_026427800.1, forward strand.
ACTACCTTCAGAATTGTTCCTTCAACCAAGATAGCTGGTTTCA
>NW_026427801.1:0-434 GCF_001194135.2 Octopus bimaculoides
TACACAAACATATATACAAGTATAAACACATACAAATACATATATACACACACACATATATATATATATAGATAGATATAGATATGTCTAATATATATATTAGATAGGTACATACATATATATGTATAAATACGATATGTATATATATATATATATGTGTATGTATGTACATTAAATATATATATATATAAACACATATGCAAGTGCATATGCATGTGTATAAACATGCATAGACATATATACGCACACGTATACACACACATATACACATACGTATTGAGAAGTGTGATAGATGAATAGACAGACAGAGAGGTAGATAGATAGATAGGTAGATAAGTTTGTAGGTAGGGAATGTTTAAAAAATGAAACTCAGAACCATAACTGAAGGATATATAAGTGGTTATATATATATATGTATATATCTATATATATAT
>NW_026427802.1:0-212 GCF_001194135.2 Octopus bimaculoides
TGTGTCTGTGTGTAAAAGGGAGTCATGTGAATGTGTGTGTGTCTGTGTGTCTGTGTGTGTGTGCAATGGAAGTGGGATGGTGAACGTTCAACACTGAAAAGAAAAATCAAACTGCGTTTCAACTCTGTGTGACTGTATGTGTGTATATATGTACATGTACAAGGAAGTATGTGAATGTTTGTATGTGTGATTATTTTGTACCTTATTTATAT
>NW_026427803.1:0-430 GCF_001194135.2 Octopus bimaculoides
CAGTTCGTGCCAGTCACGAGGCCAAACATTCCTGAAAGTTTCATCCGAATTCATACAGCGGTTCTTGAGATATCTTTTCCATGGACAAACAAACAAACAAACACGACTGAAAACAATATCTCCGCCTTTGCTAAGTTTCAAATTTTGGCACAAGGCCAGCAAGTTCGAGGGGAGAGGTTAAGTCAATTACATTGACCCCAGTGCGTAACTGGTACTTATTTTATCGACTCCGGAAGGATGAAAAGCAAAGTCGACCCCTGTGGAATTTGAAGTCAGAACGTAAAAAGGGGCGAAATGCTGACGAGCAATTCTTCCGGCGAAGAAGAATTAATAATGGTATTTCTTCTTATTTTTCAGGCTTCAAGTGATACTAATTCTCAGCATTGTCTTTAGTTTCTGGCTGCAGCCGAGTGAATCTCCACCACCACCA
>NW_026427804.1:0-368 GCF_001194135.2 Octopus bimaculoides
TAAAGACGGGCTAGAGTTGAAGTGCTCAGCATGAGCTAGAATTCATCTTACAGTAAAAATAGATACATAAGGGGGGAAAACCACAGGAATAATACCATATGTCCAACGCAAGATATAATATGTGTGTTCAATTCCTTCAAGAATCAATAAATAAATTTATAGTATTCAGTTTCTAAAGTGTCTAAAATGTACGGTAAAAAGACAGGCAAATACAACAATAAAAACTTTAGAAATATCATGAATGTTCAAAATATTTATTAAAAAAATATTTATAGACATGCATGATTTCCCAGTTGTATAAAAATATGACAATTAAAATTAAAATATTACGATATATAAACGTACATTATGATATAACATATAATGGG
>NW_026427805.1:0-282 GCF_001194135.2 Octopus bimaculoides
CATATACATATATACACACATATATACACACATATATACACACATATACATATATACACACATATATGTTCTACATACTTACATATATATGTATGTGTGTGTATGTATACATGCATACATACATACATACATACATACAAACATCCTACATTGCATTACGACTCATTATACATGAACACTGTACATATGGATGCACAAGTGTATACAGTCACTTCTAATATATACGCAAGACACAAACACACTAATACACACACGCACTCACACACACGCATACTCACACAC
>NW_026427806.1:0-414 GCF_001194135.2 Octopus bimaculoides
GAACTACAACTACGGACAGCAACAAGTACATATTAGCAGCAGAAGCAGCGAAGACGAGGCGACGCTACATAATAGACTCCACAGAGTGGAAAAGGTTGCTCAAACCTCGAATCTCATTCATCATGAGCACGCTTGGGCTACCTTACCCATAACAAAACAGGCAACGGAAGCATTGAAGATGAAAAACGATCGTTTCAGATGCATCTCAACAGACACAAAGAAACCAGTGATAATTGCAAAAACAGATATCGAAGCTGCACTGAGGGATTATACCGAATACATAGCTGTGATTTGAAGGCAGAAGTCCTCGCAAAAGAAGCATGGTCATTATCCCATATAAGAAAAAGGATAGCACGGGTTCAATTCCCAGGATTCCACCAAGACCTGATATGTGGTGGCTTCTCGGATGCATAA
>NW_026427807.1:0-342 GCF_001194135.2 Octopus bimaculoides
GATGATGATGATGATAATAATGATGATGATGATGATGATAATGATGATGAGGAAGAAGAGGAGGAGGGTGATGACAACGATGACGATGATGATGATACTGCTAATGGTGGTGGTAGTTGTTGTTGTTGTTGTTGCTATGGTGATAGTAGTGGTGACTATGATGACGATGATAACAGCGACAACAACAATGATAATATTATTATTCCTTCGGATATACTATTTGTAAAAAAAACCCCAAAAACCCCCAGAAAACAGAAAATTTACAGGAATTTGACATACATCTTTGCAGGAAACCACCACCACCACCACCAACAACAACAACAACAACAGCAACAACAACAG
>NW_026427808.1:0-830 GCF_001194135.2 Octopus bimaculoides
GTTTCATAACTAATTTTCAAATAGAAAGGAAATTTAAATTGATTAAAATCGATTAAAATTATCAAAAATCAATTCTATTTAAAAATACAGCTAATCTTCAGGTCAAAATACAACGATAATAATAATAAATAAATGTATATATCAACCAACAATAAATACCAAATGAATTTATATAAAATACTTATTGTATAATGATAGAAAAATATTATTAAAAATATCAAAATAATAAACATTCCATAATCAACTCTACATCCATTATAATATATGCTAACAGGTATATTATATACAAAAAACAACTTAAATAAATTTTTATCGTTTTAAATACAATTTGAACGAAGTTTAAGGTTAAAATAATAATAAAAAATAATATTAGCACATATTTAAACGATACAATAGTTAAAATTAGACTATTTAAGACTAAAAACGTTTATTTAATTATCATTAAAAATCAATTTAATAATAAAAAAATCAATTGAATAATAAACTTTATATAACTAACAACATAAAAACCCCCAGCTATCTTATAAAACATATTAATGAATTTTAAATTCTAATATCTAATAAATTAATAATAAGACTAATAATCATAAATTAAATAATATGTATGAAATAAGCTAAAATACTACTATTGATTTAATCTTATAAAAATCGTAGTGCCATTACAATATAAATCCTTAAACTCCCTAAAATATTAACCTACCAATAAATATAAAATATAACTACTAGAATTAGTAAAGAAGGAATAGTATAAAAAATACACACCAACACACGCCCTCATACATTAGTTATGAAACACGTGTAGTCATATTATTATCTTTATCTTATGATAT
>NW_026427809.1:0-221 GCF_001194135.2 Octopus bimaculoides
AGAGAGAGAGAGAGAGAGAGAGACAGACAGACAGACAGAGAGAAACAGAGCGTGAGAGATAAATAGATAGATATGTATGTGTATGTATATGCATAGAACACAAAACGGACACATATACATGTACTAAGACAATCATAAAATTTAAAAGCTATACGTATCTATCTAATTGTCAATGTACCTATCTATCTATCTATCTATCTATCTATCTATCTATCTATCTA
>NW_026427810.1:0-293 GCF_001194135.2 Octopus bimaculoides
CCTCAACAGGTCTTCGCAAGCGGAGTTTAGTGTCCAATGAAGAAAAGGTATGCGTAAGTGGGCTGGCTACACACCTGGTAGAGGCCTCGGATTATGGTCTCACTTGGCTTGCCGGGCATATTTCCAAAGGTTTCAGTCACAAGTCATTGCCTCGGTGAGGCCTAATACATACATATACACATACATACATGCAGACACGCACACATACTCAAAAAAATGTGGCATTATTCTTTAGTAATACCCTTATATAAATATAAACGAATAAGTATATTCTTGGGAATAGAAATTTCCCT
>NW_026427811.1:0-160 GCF_001194135.2 Octopus bimaculoides
ATATATATATATATATACACCTGAATATATCATAGATCTTACAGTTATTACTCTTTTACTACACACACACACACATATACTCACACACAAACACACACATGCACACACACACAGGCACACGCGTGAACAATGTCGGCTTAATGGAGAGATGCATTCATTT
>NW_026427811.1:170-273 GCF_001194135.2 Octopus bimaculoides
GCTTAATGGAGAGATGCATTCATTTAAAACTAGCCACTGCACTTGAACACACTGATTTTATTAATTTCCATTCCTATATACATTACTATTAATAACTGACCGA
>NW_026427812.1:0-311 GCF_001194135.2 Octopus bimaculoides
CTGACAGGGTCAGTTTTATATTTGACCCTTCTTTCTCTACCATATTACTATATTTCTCTATCAGCTCTGCATTCCACTGTAACATCTCCTGTTTCAGCACACTTGGGTCTAGGGGAACTCGACCACCAGTAGCATAAATTATTTTTCTCAATTATTCACTACCACCCAACAACGGTGGCTTCTCACAAAAAATTCCACTAGAGCTCTTCAAAAAAAAACCCCCCATAAAGTGGCTTGGTAGCTGAAATCTTTATTATGATCACGTGGGATCGAAACACAGGGATGACGACAACACAGGACAAACAATTACA
>NW_026427813.1:0-329 GCF_001194135.2 Octopus bimaculoides
GAAAGTGTTTCGTTAAGAAAACAAATGTTGCCCGTCAAACCCCAAAGATCAGGTGATTCTGTAAAATAGGGGGTTCCGATAAAGTACGTGACCTTGATAAAGTACCTGTTTAAAGAATCAGTTGTGAACCATGTAAGGTATTTGAAACTGCTAAATTAAGATTTTTGAATGAAGAATTTTAATAACAGGTTCCAACTGCCTGTGTAGTTTAGTCTTAAAGAAAAATGAGTAAAAAGTGCACGTGTTTGTGTGTGAGTTACGAATGAGTGAGTTAAGTGTGAGAATGAGAGAAGTATGAGACAGAAAGAAAAGTGTGTGTGGGGGGGGGG
>NW_026427814.1:0-279 GCF_001194135.2 Octopus bimaculoides
TATATATATATATATATATATATATATATATATATATATATTCTGTAATTGCTTATTGAAATCCATATAGCTTAAATACTGCTTCATGCTCTTCTATCAATTCATGTTTTGGGAAATGTTTATAAATGTAGAAAGCTGCGTATGTATATAAAAAGATATTTCTGTGTATATACATTAATATATGCAGTATATGTGTTTCCATATATATACATATATATTATTATGTATCTGCATGCAAAATTGTATAGATGTATGTATATGGTCATTGTGTACATAGAT
>NW_026427815.1:0-235 GCF_001194135.2 Octopus bimaculoides
ACACACACACATACGCGCCCACGCGCACATTGACAATTGCGTTCACTACTGTTCTACAGACGTACTTAAATGCACACACACATACACATACATATACATATTATGCACATATTTGCTTATATTCACACATGTAAACTTGTATGTTTACCACCTTCCTAAGCACCGCTATACATATTTGTACGGATTCTGAGAAGCACAAACATGCATACACAGACATACACACACACACACACAC
>NW_026427816.1:0-630 GCF_001194135.2 Octopus bimaculoides
GAGAGAGAGAGAGAGAGAGAGAGAGAGAGAGAGAGCGCGCGGGGGAAGAGAGAAGAAAGAAAGAAAGAAAGAAAAAGAAGGAAAGAAAGAAAGAAAGTGAGAAGGCAGAGAGAAACCCGGTGTGGTAGAGGGAGTGTGAGACAAAGATAAACATAGACTTAGACTGACAAATCTAAAGAGAAGCAAAATATTGTTATGTTTCTACATTTTCATAATTGATTATTTCCCGTCTAACTGCTCGTTAAAGAAATTGATGTTGTTACTGATTTTTGTTGTTCGTCTTGTGGCACCGAGACCGAAGTCTTTGATCTTGCCAGAGGTAGTGATTTCGTATAGTTTGTATTGTTATTTTCTCAACGAAAACGTCGTAGGTTACGAGTCTCTAACAGATCAGTGATACAAGTTTTTGAAAGTTATGGTGAAAACGATAAAGCAAAAAATAAAGATACAAGACAATCCATCGAGCTCGAGTGAACTCGAGTTTCTTATTTCTTAATTTCCCAAAAAGGCGCTAAACGTAGAGAGGACAAACAAGGACAAACAAAGGGATTAAGTCGATTACACTGACCCCAGTGCGTGACTGGTACTTATTTCATCGACCCCGAAAGGATGAAAGGCAAAGTCGGCCTC
>NW_026427817.1:0-473 GCF_001194135.2 Octopus bimaculoides
CATTATTCCTTTTGAGGGGGATGTTTTCCAAATTATCTTCACTACACTTTTGAAAATGATTGGGGAGGCCTTTTATGAAAATCTGATTTCCACCAGTTTTTAAGTCACCGAACACCATTACAATTCTTGGGTATAATGTAGTATACCGTCGTGAAAGGATGAAAGTAAATCGATGATTTGTTTTTGTTCGTATAATCTATAATATAAATTGAAGTTCGCCGACCGTTGTATTCTTTCTTGTCATGAGGTTCCCAGCCAAACGGCTGGTTGGATTCGCATAAAAAATGGCACACGTGTGGAGACGGGTGCATAGATTGGAATGCGCTTTCTATTTTTCTCTTAGCCCCCATACTTACAGAGAAAATCGATTAAAACAACTTGTGTGCGTGTATGTGAATGTGTGTCACTGAAGCCATTCATACGTATATACATATAATCACATATTCTATCTCGCACACCCCATCAAACGCGCG
>NW_026427817.1:584-914 GCF_001194135.2 Octopus bimaculoides
GTGTCTCTTTCGCTTTCACGACGACTTCAAAAGATCCCCTTTTTCCCCAACCATCACATAAACTTCTTCACTGTGTTGGATTGTTAATGTTGTTTAGCCATAGGTCAGCCCTGATCCTCTTCTATCCTGGTGTTATATAAAACTTTATATTCTATATTATGTATACTATGTTAAATTTTGTTGTTATATCTTCTTTCAATTTCTGTTCTCTGATTGAACAAACGTCTAATACAATAGCTCTCAGCCACATTTTTTTCTAAAAAGGTACGTGTCTATTTTTTGCCTAACCGAAAACAATCACAGCCACATCATCCAAACAGACCGGGTGAA
>NW_026427817.1:924-1294 GCF_001194135.2 Octopus bimaculoides
AGCCACATCATCCAAACAGACCGGGTGAAACCGGGTTTAGCTGCTAGTAAAATATAAATTTTTATTTGGCAACATATTTTTGGAGGAAGAGATGAAAGAGAAAACATGAAAAGTATAAAAGATGAAATTATCGTGAGAGAAAAGGAAAGTACCTCACCAACGAAACAAAGGGAAAGAAAGAAGTGGGGTGGGATTAACGAGTAGGAGATGGGTGGGGAGGGGGTTTAATCTTTTAAACATTCAATGTTTTTTGTTCCTTAATTTTATTCCTGTAAAAGTCTGTTGCTAAACATAACCTTATATCATATGAATATAAATTGTCCCCTAAAAAGTGTCTTTTACGATAGAAACCGGAAGTGGCAACAGTAAT
>NW_026427817.1:1304-1441 GCF_001194135.2 Octopus bimaculoides
CCCCTAAAAAGTGTCTTTTACGATAGAAACCGGAAGTGGCAACAGTAATATACGAATATTTGATGAAACATGTTTGATTTTCGATTGGGGAAGTTCCTGTGTGGGTCTCAGCAACTTGTATACCCGTTAAATTGTCA
>NW_026427817.1:2279-2457 GCF_001194135.2 Octopus bimaculoides
TTTTTAAGGGCAATTTACGTTCACTATTTTATGTGTGGAAACTGCATGTTAACCCAAATCTTTTCTGCAGTTTCATTTGAAAATGAAAACACTTTATTTTCAGACTTTATCTGACACAAACAAAAGATAATTGAATCTAAAAACAATAGTGTAATTATGATTACAGGGTAAAAAAAAA
>NW_026427817.1:2467-2607 GCF_001194135.2 Octopus bimaculoides
AAAAATATAAATACAGGGTAAACATGGTTCCACTGTTATTTTTAGATTCATTAATTTCTTTTGTTTGTGTTGAATTGAAAAAGTTTAAGCAAAGGAAAATTACATATTTCATTTTGTGTTGCAAAGTAAAAGAGGGGAAA
>NW_026427817.1:2620-2810 GCF_001194135.2 Octopus bimaculoides
TGATCCCTGTTGAAAGGGCAATGATTTAGGAACAATTTCATGGACTCTTTTTTTTTTGTTTAAAAAGAATCTATCTGCATTCTTTTAAGTACAGAAAAAGAATTTGACTCATGCAAGCATAAAAATTTGGACGATGAAACAATGGTGATAAAGATGATGATGATGTGCAAAACAACACCTGCTAAGAAAA
>NW_026427818.1:0-405 GCF_001194135.2 Octopus bimaculoides
TATATATATATATGCATTACACACATATATATATATACATATGTACATATGCATATATATATGTGTGTGTGTGTGTGTGCATGTGTGTATCTGTATGTATCTATATATATTTATGTGCATATATATATATGTATATATGTATGCACACGCACATAAATATATTTATATGCACATAAATAGTTAATATAAGTATGAATTACACATACATACATTTATACATGCATACATGCATACTCTCACATTTGTATGTATATATTACAGCAAAAAATGAGAAGGGATGCTGAAGTAGGAAAAAATATTTAAAAACCTAAATAAATAAATAAATAGAAATAAAAATATAAATAAATAAGTAAACAAACAAACAAACAAACAAATAAATAAATATGAGGAGTAGGATGCATAGAG
>NW_026427820.1:0-233 GCF_001194135.2 Octopus bimaculoides
GTGCGTGTATCTGTGTCTCTCTGCGTGTTTGAGTATATGTCTGTGGGTGTATCAAACTGCGAATTGTTAGACGCCACTTACATATAATATGTTTAGTTTAATCCTCATTGATCGATATCAATGACAATCATTGATCTTTCTTTAATTATTCCAGAAATAATTATCCCTTAGATATCATTATAACAGCGTCCAGACGCAAACACGAACATTCAAACGCGCCTATATATATATAT
>NW_026427821.1:0-367 GCF_001194135.2 Octopus bimaculoides
TAGATAGATAGATAGATAGATAGATAGATAGATAGATAGATAATGCTTCCATGAACGACTTTACGATTTTCTATGCTTACTTCATTTGTTTGTATAGTAGTGTTTGACGGATGGCTGAGGTCATACATTAGATTATTCTATCAAATCCGGAAGAATAAGAGGCGAAGTTAGTCAAGGCGGGGTTTGAACGTAAAATGCACGTAAACGCCACTAAATACCGTAAAGTATTTTATCGACGCTCTAATGATTCTGAAAAACCAACATACACATACTTAGCGGTTCGGCAAAAGAGACCGATAGAATAAGTACTAGCCTTAAAAAGAATAAGTCCTGGTGTCGATTTGCTCGACTAAAGGCGGTGCTCCAG
>NW_026427822.1:0-870 GCF_001194135.2 Octopus bimaculoides
CACACAGATATGTATACGTATATATTTACATACATATATACATACACGCATATATATGTGTGTGTATGTGTGTATATATATATGTGTGTGTATATACATTTGTATATATATTTATATATATGTATACATCACACACGTACACATATATGTGTGCATATGTATTGTATGTATATATATATATGTGTGTGTGTGTGTGTGTGTGTGTGTTTGTGTGTGTGTGTTTTTTTATACATATACACACAAATATATATGTGTGTATGTGTGTGTGAAGAAAGTTGAAAATATATGCATATATATTTGTGTGTGTGTGCATATGTGTGTGAAGAGAAAGAGATGTAGATATTTTTATATACATATACATACACGATAAACTATGCTTATATATAATGTGTACGTATGCATATATGTATGTATGCATGCATGTATTTATTTATCTAAGCACACACACACACACACACACACACACACACACGTATATTGTTCGCACACATACGTAGACACATACTCCTGAAGTGATAGATATACTTGCTTTCTACCTTTCTAGAGTACGTCTAACGCTAATCTGGTTCTTGACCGCGGGGTCAACGGCTGTATCTCAGTAGACGCCACTCGATCGCAACACAACCGGTCACCTAATGCGTGACAACGACCATGATCAGCTAAGACGGAGAAGAGAATTAAGAAAGTGCTAAGCTAAGTTACGAGAAATTGGCTTCATGCCTGTCGAAGGAGATATGAAAATGAAGATATGATTTCGTATTATAAATCATACGAGGATAAATATATAATGTGGTGCTTTGCCTGGCTGGCTGGCTGGTTGGCTGGTTGGTAGGTTGGCTGGTTGGTTGGTTGGTTGGTCGGTCGGTTGGT
>NW_026427823.1:0-242 GCF_001194135.2 Octopus bimaculoides
ACTCAACATACAGCAGTCCCCTCAATAAACGATCATATATAAGAAATACATCAAAGTCCACAAATACATCAGAAAATATATATAAAAAATAAAATAAAATACAACATAAAACACACAATATCAAAATTTATATATATATAATATTTTTTTCTACTAATAAGATACAAATAATTCAAATTTGAGTTTAAAATATAACACAATATATATCTCTTTATAAAAATTCCACTTCGAATAAAATTAAG
>NW_026427824.1:0-337 GCF_001194135.2 Octopus bimaculoides
ATATATGGCTGTGTGGTAAGTAGCTTGTTTACCAGCCACATGGTTCTGGGTTCATCCCCACTGCGTGGCACCTTGAGCAAGTGTCTTCTACTATAGTTTCAGGTTGACCAATGCCTTGTGAGTGGATTTGGTAGACAGAAACTGAAGGAAGTCCGTTGTATATATGTATATATGTATGCGTGTGTATATGTTTGTGTGTCTGTGTTTGTCCCCTACCATCACGTGACAACTGATGGTGGTGTGTTTACATCCCTGTAACTTAGCGGTTCGGAAAAAGAGACCGATCAAATAAATACTAGGCTTACAAAGAATAAGTCCTGGGGTTGATTTGCTCGAC
>NW_026427825.1:0-252 GCF_001194135.2 Octopus bimaculoides
TGCATGCATACATACACACATACATACCTGCATACATACATACATACATACATACATGCGTACGTACATGCGTAGATACATACATACATACGAACATACTTGCATATATACATGCATACATACATACATGCCTACATACATATATACACCTACATACGGACGTACATACGTACGTACATACGTGCATACATACATACATACGTGCATACACATAAGCCTACATACATACACACATACAAGCCTACCTACATA
>NW_026427826.1:0-732 GCF_001194135.2 Octopus bimaculoides
TATATATATATTTATATACACATGTTGATGGATCTCGGTCGATTATACCAGACAGACATTACGTGGAATCGTTTGTTTCAAGAACTGTTTTAAAGGAAACCAAACACACACAACAAAAACAAACTTCTGTTGTATATATACAGATACACACCGCACACTTATACTCTTTAATACATAGATATATATGTATAAGTGCTTGAGTCGAAATATATATGTATAACCGTGTGTGGATATTTCTATATATGATTGTCTAAGCATCATATATATACATATATATACATATATATATATAATACATATATCGCCGAGAAACGAGTGAAAGTACCCAATTAGCCAAGATGATGACCGTAAGTAAAAATTTAATTATTTTTATTCTTTATTGTCTTAACTACTACTTTTTTACTTTCACAACTTGTGTACTACTCGTAGTATTACTACAGCCTCTGTGGCATAGAAAACAAAATATCTATCACCATCGTCATCATCATCATCATCTTCATCAACATTACTATTATTAAGGCTGTGAGCTGGTTGAATCGTTACCGCGTCGGGCAGAATGCTTTGCGGCATTTCATCCGCCACCGTGGTCGACTTCGCCTTTCATCCTTCCGGATTCCATGAAACAAGTACCTGTTGAGCCGATCTAATCGGCTTATTCCCAACCCCGAAATTCATGGCCTTCTACCAAAATTTGAAACCATCATCATTATTATTATTATTATTATTATTATT
>NW_026427827.1:0-202 GCF_001194135.2 Octopus bimaculoides
CGCGTACATACACGCACACATATACATACAAATATACACGCACACACACAAGTATACACGTACAGATACATATATATACACACATATACACGCACACACATACATATATACACGCATGCCTACGTATATACACGAATACACATACTTATATACACACACACATACAACTCACACATACATATATACACGAACACATATATAT
>NW_026427828.1:0-3843 GCF_001194135.2 Octopus bimaculoides
TACGAGTGAGTAAACAAACGAAAGAAGGGCACAAATATATTGGAATCAAAATAGTTTGATTCGAACTCTTTGATACTCTTGAAACTCATGCTTGAAACTCAGAGTACCAAAGAGTTTGAATCAAACTGTTTTGATCTGAAGAGATGCACAACTGCACAAAAGACTGCCACTCCTGCTACTGAATTCTTCTTACAACATTAAGCAACACAAAGTTCACTCACACATATGCATATAAACTGCCAAAACCACACACACAATACATACACATACATACGCGCACACACAGACTTGCGCACACGCACATGCCCACACATACCTCCTTCTCTTACACTCTCCTGTCTTAGAAATAACTTTTTCTTCACTCATTCCCTTCCAGTCATTTTAAAATGCAACCACATGTGAACCGTTGGCGATTTTCTTCCCCCGTCTTCCCTTCTATTGGACTTTTCTCTGTTTCCGAAGAAGAACATCGGCTCGAAACGTTAAGCCATCTTTCTTTCCTTCTCTGAGCGTCTGCTAATACTTTACATGTATCACGTCCTCGCGTTGTTTTTTTTGTGTTTGTTCTTCCGTTTTGGATTTTATATAAATATATATATATATATATATATATATATATATACGAGCGTGACCATTGCCAGTGATGCCTGGCTGGCCATCGTGGGATTTTCAAGCGAGATTGTTGCCAGTGCCCCTGGACAGGCTCTTGTGTGGGTGGCACATAAAATGCACTATTTTGAGCGTGGCCGTTGCCAGTACCGCCTGACTGGCCCTTGTGCGGGTGACACGTGAAAGCACCCACTACACTCTCTGAATGGTTGGCCTTAGGAAGGGCATCCTTGTGTAGCCATCTGGTTTCACCAGTCCTCAGTCAAATCGTCCAACCCATGCTAGCATGGAAAGCGGACGTTAAACGATGATGATGATGACATACATATATATATATATATATACATATATATACACACACACACACAGATATGTATATATATATATATATATATATATATATATATATATATATATATATATATATATATATATATATATATATATATATGTATATACATATATATATATACATATTTATACATATACATACACACACACACACATATATATATCTATTATATGCATGTATATAAATGCATATAAATATGTATAAATATACATACATATACACACATACCAATATATATACACACACACATACATACACCTTTATATATACATATATGTATATATATATTAATACATATGCATCCGGTAATGAGGCCTTGGTTCCAGAATTCCAGTATTTCAAGGAGTATGAAACCACCTTTTAGCCATTCTTATTCCCTGATCAACTCTATCTCGAGATTGTAGCACCTGTCAGGTTCCCAGTTATAAAGAGCATGTTACAGATTTGTCTCTAGCTGAAAGTCAAAGCTGAAGCACGACATTCAGGTACTATTCAAGAAGAGTGGTCCCGGTGCGTGCACTCGCGTACTTGCGCATCCGCGCTAGCTAATCGATCCTACAATGACTATCTAGCGCGAATGCGCTAAACATGTTTGAGGGTTTTTTCTAAACAAAGTAAATAATTTTTTTTAAACAAAGTAAATAAAACGCAAAGTCAATAATACTTTGTGTAAAAAATTATTTACTTTGTTTAGAAAAAAACCCTAATAGAATTGGCTAGTCACGACTAGCTAGTGCGGATGCGCGAGTACGCGAGTGCACGCACCGGGACCACTTTTCTTGAGTAGTACCGACATTTATAACCAGCTGCGGACATAACTGCTTGGTATCACCTCCAATCCAAACAAGCATGGACTTTATTGTGCTCAATCCTTCCAGTAATTTTCTATAGGAAGCAGTTTGTAGGCTTACTACTCAGCCTTTTAAAGTATATGCCATGAAACTGATCTTGATGTACAAGTGTAAAAAAAAACCCCACTAAGCATCAAAGCATCTGTTCAACGATTACCTTTGCTGATGTAATCTTGTACAACCTGTAACATGAATGAGTCATCGACAGCTAAACCGGTATCACCACAAGGTTGGCGTTAGAAACCCAGCAGGATAAAAGTAACACTCGTCAAAAAGCCAGATAAATACAATACAGAGTCAACGGGCATCTAACATTATTATGCACGGTGTCATACCCGAGTATATAACCGAGTGAGCAATTAGACCTGTAGCGAAACTAATTTCATAATTGCATGTTTAAACTTAAACAGTCTAAAAAGGGCTCCACGTGTAAGTGTAATGATTGGTCATGCGACCAATCATGTGACGCTGAAAAACTTTGTCAATTCAGGCATTTGGATCGGTCTAGATTTACGTGGAATACGATCCAATTCTGTTGTGCAATAGACCACCAAACGTGGCAAATTCTAAATTTTCGTCTGAGCCACTTTTTGTTAATAAATAGTATGAAGTTTTTCATCTTAGCCAGAAGGGAGAGTTTGTTTTCAGGAAGCTATGTAACATTATTTTTGTTCTTGTTGTTTCTAATATCACATTACTTTTTTTTTTTTTTTTTTTTTTTTTTTTTTTCTTGAGCTGAAAAGCTGTGATTTTCTACAGACAACCTTCTTTGTGACGTGTTAATCTGGTTCGCTGTATAATTTTATTTCATGGAAAAATAAAGTGTCGCTGTTAATTGATAGCTCGTTTCTTGAATTATTTCCACTGTTCTATATGCAACGGATCTTTCTGATTTGACGGGCACCACTTGTTTTCTTAACGAAACACTTTCAAACTTGGGATACTGGTAGAATGTGTCATATAAAACATCTTTTTCTCTTAGCCTTCTTAACAAAAATTTCTTCTTAATAAGTTATTTCATGTTAAAGTTGTCGTATTTCTGTAATTTCAACCAAGCACTGACGTCTATTCAGCTGAATACAGTTACTGCTGTTTTTGTAAACAATAACTTTTGCCGGTGTCAAGAGTGTTATTCCTGTTTAATTATATCATTATTCTGATCTTTCTGATTTGACAGGCACCACTTGTTTTCTTAACGAAACACTTTCAAACTTGGGATACTGGTAGAATGTGTCATATAAAACAACTTTTTCTCTTAGCCTTCTTTAACAAAAAATTGTACATCGCAAGTTATTTCATGTTAAAGTTGTCATATTTCTGTAATTTCAACCAATCACTGACGTCTATTCAGCTGAATAGTTACTGCTGTTTTTGTAAACAATAATTTTTGCCGGTGTCAAGAGTGTTATTCCCTGTTTAATTATATCATTATTCCCTAGTAAGGGTTTAGGGTTAGGGTTCGGGTTTTAGAGTTAGGGTTAGGGTTCTAGGGTCAGGGTTAGGGTTATGGTTATGAGTTATAGGGTTTTAGGGTTAGGGTTATGAGTGAGGTTATGGCAAAAATAGTCATAACCCTAAAACTAACCCTAACTCTAAAACCCAAACCCTAACCCTAAAGCTAAAACTAGTACAAACGCACGAACGATGTCATAAATAACAGGACCACAGATAGTTGTTGACAAACTACGGCACTAATTTTATTCAAGGGAAAAGATCCCATGACACCGTTAGAACATGTTGTTTACATTCCACGGCAGTAATTGTTTTCACCTCAATAGACGTCAGTGATTGGTTGAAATTACCGAAATACGACAATTTTTTACATGAAATAACTTCGAATACAAAAATTTTTATCTCTTCTATAACACAAAATATACAAGTATACGAAGTTTGAAAGTGTTTCGGTACCAAAACACTACATAAAACATAAATGAAAAGTATTGCCCGTCAAATCAGAAAGATCCAAATTATTTTCCAAAATTCCAATTTTTAAGTAAACAAAATATATTTAATTGAAAAACGGTGTCAAAA
>NW_026427828.1:4804-5276 GCF_001194135.2 Octopus bimaculoides
CTAAAAAAAAATAATGGAAAGAAAAAGTGGAAGAGGAAGAGAGAAAGCGTTTAAGCAAAGAAAATGTTTGTAACCAAGACAGAGTTTGTTTGCCAGCGTCTAATAAAAAAAAAAAGAACGAAAATGGGGAAGAGGGAAACAGAAAGCGTCTAACAAATCATTTATTTATTTTTAATCGTTCATCTTTCTCCCCCCCTCTCACTCTCACACACACGCACATATACTACTTTGGGAGCGAAAGAGTTTTGTTTATATTTCACAACAACAATGTAACAAAGAGGTGTAACAATTTGTCAGTGAATTACACAAATGGGTAAAATTTCCGAGGCTTCCACCCCACCCCCCAACCCGTTTTTCGGACCTCAAAAAGGGTTTGGTAATTTTTCAGATTGACACCTGCACCATTTCCACTCGGGTGTTATGGTTAGGGTTAGGGTTAAGGTTAGTGTTAGGGTTAGGATTAGGATTAGGG
>NW_026427829.1:0-242 GCF_001194135.2 Octopus bimaculoides
ATGTGTGTATGTATGTTCAAGGTCAATCTGGGCCAAGCGGCTTCACTCTGCATAGTTTAGTTCGTTACTATGGCAACAGTCCCGATACTTATTGATCAAACCACGTACACATGCATCAACATACAGACACAAACATATGCATATATGTCAGCGTATACACAAACACTGAAACAGACAATAATTATATCAGGGTACATTAACCCATTAAGTCCCACTGTCCTATAAATAGGACACTAAATGAG
>NW_026427830.1:0-349 GCF_001194135.2 Octopus bimaculoides
ACACCATTCAAAAAGCAATTTTGTGTTACAATGGGAAATAAAAACGTACAATATACCAACCAATAATATCTCATTGATAAAACACAGCAAAAAAATAAAAGGATACAATGTTTCTAGAAGATCACAGGCATGCTCGTAGTTCTGTGTGAGATAACAGAGTGATACAGTGGCTACAGGACCATGACACCAGGATTTGTAGAGGCAAGTGAAAAGGGAACAGCTCTCCTGAAACAGAATAACAGAATGCAAATATTTAATTGAATGGAACAAGATTTTCTTTTCATAGATTAGAAAGTATCATATTATCATAATTATCATTTTCAATGAAGCTTCATCATCATCATCATCA
>NW_026427831.1:0-363 GCF_001194135.2 Octopus bimaculoides
TATATACATATTTATACGAATTTATGTTTGCTTTTATGTCAAGATGTCGTTATTTATATATATATATATCTATATACAAAAATTTACCTTTAACTGAACGATTACTCTGCATTTTTTTGCAGAGAAAATATTTATTAACGCTTACAAGGGAAACAGTGAGTTCGAAGTTTCACTTCGCGCGCCTTCACCAGACTTTTTGATGAATGCAACAAAGCCGAGAATTCGAAGTCCCTGTTAGCCTTAATGTTAAATCTGTGCGAGCGTTTGTGTATGTTTATGTGTGTGTTTATTATGTGTGCATGTACATTTCACGTATATATATAATAGACACACACACACACACACACACACACACACACACAC
>NW_026427832.1:0-301 GCF_001194135.2 Octopus bimaculoides
TCCAAGTGTTCATACGTATGTGTGTGTAGCTTTATACCTGTGTATGTGTATGGAGGTTGTGTGTAAATATGTAGTTGGGTGTTTATGCGTATATGTATTGGCATATATCTATGTGAGTGTATATATGCTTGTGCGTGTATCTCTTTGCACATATTATGTGTTGTGTGTATTTTTATGCTCAGTTATAATAAAAACAATTTTATATTAATCTGATGGATTACTCTATACTTTTGTAGAGTACAGATTTACTATTTTTAAACAAGAATGCTTTTGACAGTGACTGGCCGAAACTTCGAATTCA
>NW_026427833.1:0-203 GCF_001194135.2 Octopus bimaculoides
ATATATATATATATATATATATGTGTGTGTATATAATGTATGTATGTATGTTTGTGTATATATATATAGATATATATATAGACAGATAGATAGATAGACAGAGAGAGAGAGAAAGTAATAACAAGTGAATAATGACGAAGGGTTAAAAAAAGCATAAAAATTATTGAAAGTGGGTAGAAATAAACACTACGTAGTGTAGTAGT
>NW_026427834.1:0-426 GCF_001194135.2 Octopus bimaculoides
GTGGTGGAGCAAAAATATAAAAATACAAAACAGTGATTAAGGCATGTTAAAACATTTTGATATGCAAAAACAAATACACATACAACCAGTCAATAAATAAATACAGGAATTTATTAAATACCTCCTCTTCTACTCTAGCAAGCAACTGCAGCTGAGATTGTTTCACCATTTCACATCAGGAATCGCTGTCCACTCCTCCACCCACCCTTATAAGTTTTTTAGATCCCCAATTTCATATTGCGGGTCTGTCAAAAGCATCAATGCAGTGGAGTGGTCTTTTCCCTCTACTAGGGTGAGAAAGTTTCCAGAATATAACATCCAATATGGATATGGAATGGTATTTAACATGATAGTAGTGGCTAGCAAAGTGTACCCCTATATATATATAGTGGCTGTGTGGTAAGTAGCTTGCTTACCAACCACATG
>NW_026427835.1:0-285 GCF_001194135.2 Octopus bimaculoides
ACACAAATACACATATGCATGTTTGAAAAAAGGATCAAAGGTTATTCATGCGCCATAAGGCCGATACTTGGGTTATATGTTCCTCACAGGAAGTGATACCGCTTCGCCGCCGGATTACTCAATTTTGCGAGTTGTTTGGAGCAACGTGAAATGTAGTGTTTTGCTCAGGAACAGAACGTGTCACCCGTTACAAGAATCGAAACTACAATCTTATGATTGCAGCACGTAACCACTAACCCCGCCACACACACACACACACACACACACACACACACACACACACAC
>NW_026427836.1:0-336 GCF_001194135.2 Octopus bimaculoides
TTTGTTTTTTCGTTGTTCGGAAAAAGTTCATTTTCTATGTTTTGTTTTTTATGTTCCCGTTTCCCATTTTGTCTATGTTTTTTTGATGTGATGTACCCATATATGCATGTACATATACATATATGTGTAGATATGTACATATATGTATGAATATATGCATATATTTATACATTAGTTATATATATATATACGCACACAATGTAATATATTATATATATGTATGTGTGTGTATACATACACAGCTTGATAGCTACCTAGTTATAGATATAGATATACAGAAATATAGGTATTTATATAATACATGTATGTGTATATGTGTGCAAATATATATATATA
>NW_026427837.1:0-542 GCF_001194135.2 Octopus bimaculoides
TATATATATATATATATATGGATATACATAAATATTAATTAAATCTATATACATATACATGCATACACATATACACACATACACATACATATATACATATTTACATACATACATACAGCCTTCAGTTTATATTAAAAAAATATTGTTTTGATTATACTTTCTTAAGGGGACAAATGAAATTATAAAAGGATAAACAATGGGTGTATGTAACAAGACTTTAAGTGTATTTATTAGACGTATAGAAAACAAATATTATTGCTAATTGCTTTTTCAAAAGCTAATTGCAAATTTAGAAATAAACAAGCTTTTCATGCGCAAAAGCAGAGACCTTAAAAACATTGTATCATTAATTAGATATTTTTTCATCACAAGCTTACATTGTGTAATTTTTTTCATATAACATTACTAAAAAAAAAAACATCTTTGTATATTGTGTAGCTTCATTTTTTTTTAATTATTAGAAAATAGAAATTACACACACACATTTATCTCTCTCTCTATCTATCTATTTATCTACCTATCTATCTATCTATCTATCTATC
>NW_026427838.1:0-382 GCF_001194135.2 Octopus bimaculoides
CATATTTTATACTCATTTTTGATAAGGTTTTTCAAAAAAAACCGAAACATATAATGTAAATTAATTAAAACACCCCAAAATTTTTTTAATAAAAAAAGGGGAATTTTCATTTTTATTTATCTTTAATATATATATATATATTTATATATACATATAATATATATATATGCGTATATATATATGTATATGTATGTATATATGTGTGTATATATATATATATGTATATATGTGTATACTTATGTATATATGTATATATATGTATATATATACATATATATATGTGTGTAGAAAGAAGACTGTCGTAAACATGTGTATATTTGTGTGTGTGTTTGTGTATATATATACATCATCATCATCATCATCATCGTTTAACGTCCGCTTT
>NW_026427839.1:0-999 GCF_001194135.2 Octopus bimaculoides
GTCCGGGACCCCTGTATCTCAGTCTACATTTGCTCTACATAAACATATTACACCTTTTTGGAATCAGGATGATCTTGGGATTGAAAATCTGCCCTTCATTTGGTTCTTGAACAACCAGCATTAGGATCTGATTTAAAAGCGTTTTGGTTGCTATTTCTAGCAGATAAAAATTTGGCTGATGCACGCCATCTTGATTGGCGTTTGTCAGACGACCTCAGAGACAAATGGAGAGATAAATGACGTTTACTTCGTTAATTTTACGTCGAGATAAGAACTTTGAGACACATTGACCAACTTAGGACTGGAACAATAGAAAAATTGCATTCCAAAATTAATTCTCATCCGTCCTTAACCTCTGATCAAACATCACCGCGGCATATAGTCATTATAGACGTATTATAGTCATGCTAATTAGCTAATTTTAGTTTTGGGCTGCAGGCCCATTTAGCCCTCCGCAGGTGCTAACTTAAAAAACCGCACGGAGAATGGTTTTTAAACTAGTATATAATAATAATAATAATAATAATAATAATAATAATAATAATAATAATAATAATAATAATAACAATAACAATGGTTCCAAATTTTGTCAAATGGGCAGCAATATTGGGGGAGAGGATGAGTCGAATGAGTTCAACTGTTACTTATTTCATCGACCCCGAAAGGATGAAAGATAAAGTCGACCTCGGCGGAATTTGAACCCAAAATATAACGACGGGCGAAATACAACAATAATGATAATAACATACTCACTTTATTTCCTAATATATGAGTGCTTGTCTTTTTTTCTGACTGTTAAAACATTGGACAACTATGTGTGTGTGTGTGTGTGTGTGTGTGTGTGTGCATATATATATACTCATATATAACCACTAAGCATAGCTTAGTGGTTAGGGTATACGGCTTGCGATCGTAGGATCATGAGTTCGATTCCCGGCGGTACGTTGTCTCCTTGAGCAAGACACTTTATTTCACAGTGCTCCAGTCCACTCAGCTGGC
>NW_026427840.1:0-590 GCF_001194135.2 Octopus bimaculoides
TGTTGAAACATTGGATAAACCAGTCACAAAACATTGCTTTGCCTATGTGTGAATCATTTTCCACTTCCTGGGCCTGATGCAGTCAACTGTCATAGGGGACAGTGACTACTTTGGTACAACTATGACAGACACATGCATTTCTAGTTAAAGGATGATATTTTCAGTCTTCTCATTTGCCCTCCCTCCTTCCCTCTCTCTCTCTCTCTCTCTCTCTCTCTCTCTCCCTCTATCTATCTATCTATCTTGTTTATCTCTATATACAGGGTTGGCCAAAAGTCACCCAACAGTAAATCAAAATTCCATAAATACGATCTGTATTGACTCAAATGGAAAAATGTGTCACTGAAGAAAGACTTCAGTTCGAACAATTTTCATGGTGTTTCATATTTAGATGCTTTTATTAAATTCATTCAGTTGTTAAACATAAATAAATCTTGGAATTAAATGGTTTTGATTTACTGTCAGGTGACTTTTGGCCAACCCTGCATATAAAACTCTTTGTTTCTCTGTCTGTCTGTCTGTTCCCTATGCATTTTCAAATGGCTCCACCAAATCAAATCAAATTTTACAAGGTAATAGTATTAGACTCT
>NW_026427841.1:0-569 GCF_001194135.2 Octopus bimaculoides
GTTGAAGATGTATGCAACACCTCGACGTTTATGTGTCATATCATAGTCGTTAAAACATTTCAGGAGATCTTTCTCAGTTGGTAAATTGAAGTGAACGCCTGTACTACCATTTACACTCGTGTAATCCATTGAGACTGAATAGTTGAATGTAGTTCCGGGTATGATAAACAGGGTGGCCCAAAAGTAAGTTTACACTTTAAATTTCTTTTAAAACATTTTATTACATTTAAATTTCTATCATACAAACTGAAAAGGGAGCTTGACAAATTTAACTAAATTAGCATAGAATAATGGTTTCGTATTTTTTTATAATTAACACGTTTATGTGTCATATCATAGTTACCAAAACATTTCATGAAATCGTCTTTAGTTGGTAAATGTAATGCAGCGCCTGTACCGACATTTGCACAAACCACGTCCATAGTAGTCATTGTAGCAGTGCAATAAGCTGAATTGAGTTCCGGGTATGGTATACTAACCTCTTTCCTATCATCGGATTCTATTTCAATAACATTTAAGGTTCTCAACATTTATCGTAATATCATTTCAATAACATCCACGCATTCTCA
>NW_026427842.1:0-389 GCF_001194135.2 Octopus bimaculoides
AGTCTAGACCCTCTTAAGCATTTTGAGACTGATGCCATTAATGTTTTATTCTCATCCATTTTAAGTCAACAACTGCGGGAAAGAAACGAGTAGTATGGGAACTCCACAAAGCCGATCTTCTGTAAAAAAGAGACTGAATATATTGATTAGTCGAGTTCCTGATTGGTTGAACTCAACAAGGTGGAGATGACAGGAAAGAAGAACTAAGTGTAGCAAGAATGACAGAGTGGAATTTAGCAGGAATCCAGCCAACTCCAAGGAGCAGAGAACATTACAGAAGCGGTGGAATAGGTAGAGAGGAAAGGCAGAACAACTGAAGCCCAGAGGCAGGAGTGTCTCTGTGGGAGATTTTATGCCAAAAAGCACATTTTTTTCTAGGTGAGGTTTAA
>NW_026427843.1:0-141 GCF_001194135.2 Octopus bimaculoides
AGTATTAAGATAGAAAGAAATTCAAGTAGTTAATTACATAGGAAGAAATTGAAGCAGTTAACTTAAAAGAATGGTATCACACATTCTAAGATTAAATAATTCTATTTAAATGGGAGAGAGTGAGAGAGAGAGAGAGAGAGA
>NW_026427843.1:151-285 GCF_001194135.2 Octopus bimaculoides
AGAGAGAGAGAGAGAGAGAGAGAGAGAGAGAGAGGAATGAGTGGAAAGGAAGAGAGGAAAAATGTTTGTAAGTCGACTGATACAGACAAAGGAAAATAGATCCATACTCTTTTACTTGTTTCAGTCATTTGACT
>NW_026427843.1:461-893 GCF_001194135.2 Octopus bimaculoides
GGGGGGACAAACACAGACACACAAACATATACACACCCATACATAGATATATACATATCTACGATGGGCTTCTTTCAGTTTCCGTCTACCATGTGGTAAGCTACTTACCACAAAGCCACTCCTGTGCCTGATTAAACATAGATTAAAAAAAAAAAAAGTAGATACATAGACACATACACACATTGTTAAATTAAAAGCGGGAGAGAGGAGGGGCATAGAGGAAGTGAGAGAGAAGGTGAGAGACAGTAGATACATAGATGAAAAGAAAAGTTGGTACATAGACACATAGACTCAGATTGCAGTATTCTGCGGGCGACATTGGGGACTCTTTTCTCTTATCTGTTGCTCTTTCAGCATTTGACACTCCAAAAACATCTATGTAGTCGCCCGACTTGTGACAAATAGCAACCAAATCTCCTTCAAATGATACCC
>NW_026427843.1:903-2010 GCF_001194135.2 Octopus bimaculoides
CGCCCGACTTGTGACAAATAGCAACCAAATCTCCTTCAAATGATACCCTCTTGTGTTAGTGTATCTCAGGCAACATGGTTGGATTTTAATAAGACAGCAGGGTAATACCATTAGTAGGATAGGAAGGAAGATGAGAGAAAATAAAATAACTATTTAAAATATAATAAAGGTAGGAGTACAAGGAGGTTTAATTTTTCTGTAATAGGTTGATGAATATTTGCTCATTAAAATCTATACTATACTAATGGATATGAAGCAGAATATATAGTGGTGTTCCTAAAACAATTATGTGCACTGAAAACCCTGTAAATGTGCTAAGCTCTTATTTTGATAAATATGAATTCACTGCTTAAACACACATTTTCTTATTTTTTGTAACTATTAAGACCCCATTATGAGTATTGATATTGCCAGTCAGAGAAGAGAAGCAGCCAGACTTCATCAACAGGAGAGGTGAAGAAGATTGAGCAGTGACTGACAAGATGCTGTAAGAAACATAAATGCTGCATGACAGAGAGAAGTGCAGGCTAACTTGAGCCAAGCTCAGCGCTCTGAAATTTCACTGCAGGACTCTTAACAACATTGAGTAGAAAGAGAGCATATATCACAGGAAAGAAGAGGAGGAATTTTACATCAAAATGCTGAACAACATCGCACAGCTTGAGAGAATTTATCACAGGAAAGAAGAGAAGACTTTCTATCAGTGGTCTATCTCCGCATGAGGTTAAATTAAAAATTGGAGCATCAATAATGTTACTCAGAAATCTTGACCACAAAAACGGTCATAGTAATGGCACAAGGTATAAAATTGTAACTGCAAATAACAATCTAATAACTCCCAAAAATTTGACTGGAGTTGATGTGGGACAAATGGTTCTGATTCCTTGGATCAGTTTAATGCCTTTTGATTCTGACTTCCCCTTTACATTACAAAGACGCCAATTTCCAATAAGACCAGCTTTCGTTATTTCCATAAATAAAAGCCAAGGACAGAGTCTGTCATAATGTGCCATTTACAAACCAAATCCAGTTTCTACTTACGGTCAATTATACGTTGCTATAAGCAGGGTTGGAGACCCAGACAAGATAAGAATTTATGCTGACCAA
>NW_026427843.1:2020-2332 GCF_001194135.2 Octopus bimaculoides
AGGGTTGGAGACCCAGACAAGATAAGAATTTATGCTGACCAAAATGAGTTTCTCAATTACAATTCAAATCCAAGACGTTGGGACCATCATGATATACGGAAACTAACTAGAAATGTTGTATATTCTGAAGTTATCATCATCCCCTCCCTGTATATACATCTTATTTATTAAGATTAAATTGTACATGTTCAGTAGATGAATATTGTAATATTTACTTGTTATTTGGAGATTTGCAGATTAATTATTTAAAACAAACAGTTTAAAAGATGAGTTTCAATAAGTACACATTCTATTTCCATTTTATTTTCAAAT
>NW_026427843.1:2342-2836 GCF_001194135.2 Octopus bimaculoides
GAGTTTCAATAAGTACACATTCTATTTCCATTTTATTTTCAAATGTAACTACTTGGGATCAGAAAAGTGCAGTATCAAAGCCAGGCAGGCATCAACAATCTTTGCACTCAACTGTTCATGAGCAGCTACTGATTATTACTTAGGGATTTACCTAACCCTAATCCAATGTCTTAAGCAAGAAATACTAATCTTTTAAGTTTTCGTGCTAATTACCTCCCCTTAAGCGTTGATCTACTTTTATAAAAATTCATTGGCAAATGTTCATTTCACTATGGTCTCTTTGTCTGCTTGAAATAGCAGCCAAATCTTCCTCAAATTATATTCTACTGACAAAGAAGGACATATTGGATATTATATAAAATAGACAGGATGGTTATGATTGAAATGCTTTCAATCAGAGTTCTATTTGACAAAAAGTGATAAGAAGGTAATTGCATCATGTAATTATATGACTGTTTTGATAGACAACAGTATTGAACATACAAGAGTCTGAC
>NW_026427843.1:2846-3310 GCF_001194135.2 Octopus bimaculoides
TTATTCAGCAGAACAAATGTGCTGTAATAGCTTATTTGTGACTTTGAAAACTGGCCTATACTCCATCACATGGCAACAAGTAACAGTGAAACCGTGACGATATCCATTAATGGATAAAATAATTCTTTGTTCTAAGTAAGAGATAGACAACCATTAAAAGGGAACTTGAATGTCTAATATTCTCAACACAATTTTAGTTGTGTATTATTAGTGCTGTTGCATAGTTGAAGACTGAGTTTTTAGACTGATTTATATCACATTCCTTGTAAATGTAAGTAAATTCCTTTTAAATATCTCATAAGGTAAATACCCTGCCAAAAATAGGTATCTGCAAGATTATGAGAAAGGAATTGTGAGTGAGACTTTGCCAATCACCATAATACAGCACCGATGACTTCTGGGAACAATTTTTTAAAACTCAGAATCACTGAAGAATGCAATAAGTTACCTGCATCAGTTGTCAG